>NC_086445.1:406691131-406991131 GCF_028390025.1 Pseudophryne corroboree | reverse complement strand
AGGGGACAGGCTGTGTGTGTGTGCGTAGTGACTGGCGGGGACAGGCTGTGTGTGTGCGTAGTGACTGGAGGGGACAGGCTGTGTGTGTGTCTGTGTAGTGACTGGAGAGGACAGGCTGTGTGTCTGCATATTGACTGGAGGGGACAGGCTGTATGTGTCTGTGTAGTGACTGGAGGGGACAGGCTGTGCGTGTGTCTGCGTAGTGATTGGAGGGAACAGGCTGTGTGTCTGTATAGTGACTGGAGTGGACAGGTGGTGTGTGCGTAGTGACTGGAGGGGACAGACTGTATGTGTGCGTAGTGACTGGAGGGGACAGGCTGTGTGTGTATGTATAGTGACTGGAGGGGACAGGCTGTGTGTCTGCATATTGACTGGAGAGGACAGGCTGTATGTGTCTGCGTAGTGACTGGAGGGGACACGCTGTGTGTGTGTCTGCGTAGTGACTGGAGGGGACAGGCTGTGTGTGTGGACAGGCTTTGTGTGCATAGTGACTGTAGGGGACAGGCTGTATGTCTGTGTAGTGACTGGAGGGGACAGGCTGTGGGTGGGGTTGGGTCTGGGGGTAACAGGATGTGTGTGTAGTAACTGAAGGGGACAGGCTGTGTTTGCAGTGACTGGAGTGTGTGTGTGGGGGTGGGGGGTGGGGGGGCTGTGTGTTTTGGCAGGAACAGGCTGTGTGTGTAGTAACTGAAGGGGACAGGTTGTGTTTGAAGTGACTGTGGGGGGTGACTTGGGAATAGGTTGTGTGTGTGTGTGTGTGTGTGTGTGTGTGGACAGACTCTGGGTTGCTCACATTGGCAGCCATGCTCAGACAGGTGATCTGCACGTCTGTGGACACTCAGTCTTTGTGCGTTCAGCAAAACTATGTGCACTGTGAGGGGCTGTGTTAGTGGCATTGGAGTGGAGTCACAGTTGTGAGGGTGCTGAAAGGGCCACTGATCGCCCGGGTCGGGGGATCCCGCTCCTCTCAGCAAACCCTGCCTCCATTGGGGCTTCTTACAGTAGATTTCCTGGCTGGTTTTCCTTGCCATCACTCTCCTGGCAGCTGCCAAGCTTAGCTCCGGTGAGGCAGCCCGGGAGATTGTGACTGATGTATCTGGCTACGGCTGATTGCTAAGGGAAGCCGGGATGAATTGCTGCTGCAGACAGAGGCACGCATCTCTGACCAACTGTAAAGGTCCATACACATTAGATGATGTCGCTCTATGAGCGACATTGTCTAATATTTCCCCTCCCGGGCCGGCCGGCCGGTGGCCGACTGTACACACTGGGCCTAATTCAGAGTTGATCGCAGCAGCAAATTTGTTAGCAGTTGGTCAAAACCATGGGGGTCATTCCGAGTTGTTCGCTCGCAAGCGGATTTTAGCAGATTTGCTCATGCTAAGCCGCCGCCTACTGGGAGTGAACCTTAGCATCCTAAAATTGCGAACGATGTATTTGCAATATTGCGATTACACACCTCGTAGCAGTTTCTGAGTAGCTTCAGACTTACTCGGCATCTGCGATCAGTTCAGTGCTTGTCGTTCCTGCGTTTTTTCCGGAAACGGTAGCGTTTTTTCCCACACGCCCATAAAACGGCCTCTTTCCGCCCAGTAACACCCATTTCCTGTCAATCACATTACGATCGCCAGAACGATGAAAAAGCCGTGAGTAAAATTCCTAACTGCATAGCAAATTTACTTGACGCAGTCGCAGTGCGGACATTGCGCATGCGCATTAAGCGGAAAATCGCTGCGATGCGAAGATGTTTACCGAGCGAACAACTCGGAATGACCCCCCATGTGCACTGCAGGGGAGGCAGATATAACGTGCAGAAAGAGTTAGATTTGGGTGGGTTGTTTTGTTTCTGTGCAGGGTAAATACTGGCTGCTTTATTTTTACACTGCAAATTAGATTGCAGATTGAACACACCACACCCAAATCTAACTCTGCAAAAAGAGGAAAAAACACCCTAGGGTGATTTTCTCAAGGCGCTAGATTAGGGGAGGTTCAACACTGCAGCTAAAAGAGTGAGGTTGGTCAGACCTCGCAAATATGCAGTAACAATAAAAAGAATATTTAGCGCAAAATGGTCATAGATGAGATGAGATGATCAATAAGCAATCATATTTAATGCATATAAAATCTAAAAACATCCATGGAATTTACACAAGAAAAAAGATAAAATATAATATACTAAGCAGTAACTGTGTACATATAAATCGTACGATGATGTTGTTCCCTATAAAGGGTATATTGCACAACTCCCAGACTCATTCAGCTGCACTTGTAAATATAAGATAGGACCTGTTCCTATGTAAATAGTCCCCTTCTGTATCCAGTAATAGTAATAGGATAGTCCGTTGTTAATAGTTACCACAGGTGATCAAGGATAATTAAGCGGTACGGCACTCCGCAGTATTGCAGTTCCTTGGTGCAGTGGATAAACTGTGAAATTCCTCAATTGAAGAGGTTTTACCTCCAAGCAGAGGTCCAAGAGGTTCCGTGGGGGACTTGGTTCAGGTCCTGTATCTCCAGAGGCAGACAAGGGGGGAGGTCTTGCTTGACATCAGTGGCTTGGCCAATCAGTGGCTGCTGCTGTGCATGGAGATGACCAATGTCTCTGTTTCCTCTGCTTTGCGCGGCTAAATCAGGAGCTATCAGGCGCCTTAACTGGAGAAACAATTGAATTGCTCAGATAGATGCCCACTGCTATAGACGCAGTTCCTGAGTTGTGGAGTCAGCATAAACATCAAACTACCCTAGTAGTTTGATGTTTATGCTGACTCCACAACTCAGGAAGTAAATTGCTTTGACATAAAGATTCTAGGAAGTCAATTCAGTTGTTTCCTGTACCCCAAGCTGGGCGTCTATAGCAGTGGGCATCTATCTGAGCAATTCAATTGTTTCTCCAGTTAAGGCGCCTGATAGCTCCTGATTTAGCCGCGCAAAGCAGAGGAAACAGAGACATTGGTCATCTCCATGCACAGCAGCAGCCACTGATTGGCCAAGCCACTGATGTCAAGCAAGACCTCCCCCCTTGTCTGCCTCTGGAGATACAGGACCTGAACCAAGTCCCCCACGGAACCTCTTGGACCTCTGCTTGGAGGTAAAACCTCTTCAATTGAGGAATTTCACAGTTTATCCACTGCACCAAGGAACTGCAATACTGCGGAGTGCCGTACCGCTTAATTATCCTTGATCACCTGTGGTAACTATTAACAACGGACTATCCTATTACTATTACTGGATACAGAAGGGGACTATTTACATAGGAACAGGTCCTATCTTATATTTACAAGTGCAGCTGAATGAGTCTGGGAGTTGTGCAATATACCCTTTATAGGGAACAACATCATCGTACGATTTATATGTACACAGTTACTGCTTAGTATATTATATTTTATCTTTTTTCTTGTGTAAATTCCATGGATGTTTTTAGATTTTATATGCATTAAATATGATTGCTTATTGATCATCTCATCTCATCTATGACCATTTTGCGCTAAATATTCTTTTTATTGTTACCAAATCTAACTCTCTCTGCACATGTTAAATCTGCCTCCCCTGCAATGCACACGGGCCCTCATTCCGAGTTGTTCGCTCGCTAGCTGCTTTTAGCAGCATTGCACACGCTAAGTTGCCGCCCTCTGGGAGTGTATCTTAGCATAGCAGAATTGCGAACGAAAGATTAGCAGAATTGCGAATAGAAATTTCTTAGCAGTTTCTGAGTAGCTCCAGACTTACTCCTACATTGCGATCAGTTCAGTCAGTTTCGTTCCTGGTTTGACGTCACAAACACACCCAGCGTTCGCCCAGACACTCCTCCGTTTCTTCAGACACTCCCGCGTTTTTCCCAGAAACGGTAGCGTTTTTTCGCACACTCCCAGAAAACGGCCAGTTTCCGCCCAGAAACACCCACTTCCTGTCAATCACACTACGATCACCAGAACGATGAAAAAGCTTCGTAATGCCGTGAGTAAAATACCTAACTTTTGTGTAAAATAACTAAGCGCATGCGCTCTGCGAACCTTGCGCATGCGCAGTAAGCAACTAATCGCAGTATAGCGAAAATCGACAACGAGCGAACAACTCGGAATGAACCCCATGTTTTTGCCCAACTGATAACAAAATTCCTGCTGCGATCAACTTGGAATTACCCCCCATGTGCACTGCAGGGGAGGCAGATATAACATGTGCAGAGAGAGTTAGATTTGGGTGGGGTGTATTCAAACTGAAATCTAAATTGCAGTGTAAAAATAAAGCAGCCAGTATTTACCTTGCACAGAAACAAAATAACCCACCCAAATCTAACTCTCTCTGCACATGTTATATCTGCCTCACCTGCAGTGCACATGGTTTTGCCCAATTGCTAACAAACTTGCTGCTGCAATCAACTCAGAATTACCCCCACTGAGCGATATCGGCGGCCGACTGTACACACTGAGCTGATATCGCTCAGTGACATCACGCCTCCGCCAGCCGTGCATGCAGGACCTGGACAACAGTCCAGATCCAGCATGCATGCACTGCCGACAGTGATTATCGTTGCCGATCCGCGGGGCTGCGCATCGGTCGCCACTGGCGGCATACACACTTGCCGATAAAATGAGCAACGTCGCTCAGGGAGGGAGAAAATGAGTGACGTCGCTCATTTTATCGGCAAGTGTGTATGGGCCTTTAAGTTATACCACCAACCACCTGGCATACATATATAACTGCACTGACAGAGCGCTTGGCACCACAACACCACAAGCCCATACTCAAAGCCGGACGTCTAGCTATCATCCCCAGGACACTGCTGTACAAGTGTTCCCTCAGCGGACTTCTACTGACCGCCAGCGGTCCCACATCCGTACCTGTTGTTACACGCTTACCTCACAAACTCACCCTGAGTACTGTCAAATGTTTCATGTTGTATGTGTTGTACACACATTACATCCTACACACTTCTGATAGACACTGGCCAGCACCTACTGTACACCACCAACCAAAGACCCAGATTTATAAAGCCTTGGAGAGTGATAAGTTGCACAGTGATAAAGTACCAACCAGCTAATCAGCTCCTAACTGCCATATTACAGACTGGGTTTGAAAAATGACAGGAGAAGATTGGTTCGTAGTTTATCACTGTGCAATTTATCACTCTCCAAGGCTTGATAAATCTGGGCCATAATACGTATTTTTAGATTGTTTGGATATTCAATGCACTGAACGATAGTAGCAGACGCTAGTACTAGTACTGTTGCTGGTCACACCCCCTTCAGCGGTACACAATAGGCCCTCCATAAATTTCAGCTCCAGGCCCACGTGGTCCTTAATCTGGCACTGCTGATACCACTTTGACGGACACAGCACCATCATTCTACTGGATGGTTTGCTTTTGCTAAATGTGAGTTGGATACTCTGAAAGAACTCTTGGAGTAGTCTCCGCCTACAATGCATGTGTTGTGTCTTAAATTAGAGCATTACTGGATTGCACCGATTCTGGCTGTCCTTTCTATGCCTTCATAAAGTTTGCTACATCTTTCAGCAAATCGCTGACCTGATTTAATGCTAATTCATGTCTTTTTATTTTGGCTATGTATCAGATGACTCACGAATATAACACACCTCAGCCATTAGTAGGTTTAAATAGGGTGACCATATTATCCCTTTTACCTGGGACGCTCATGGATTACACAGGTTCTGTGGCTGATTAAAACCAGCTGAAATGTAGGCTTGAAGCCAGCCAGCCACAGAACCTGTGTAATCCATGAGTGTCCCAGGTAAAAGGGATAATATGGTCACCCTAGTTTAAAGCAGCAGGGAGTGTTTAACGGTTTCTGGTCAGTTTTACTGGTACATTTGCCTGTTGCTTCTATTCTAGAGTGGAAAACTGATGGGACTCCTAGACTTTTAAAACCGTTGGGCATGAACAGAGTATTTGAATTGATGTTCAAAAGCAATTCTTAGTAAATATTATTATTTTTTCAGATATTAAATCACCATTGATGCCTATTGGTTTGCAATTTACAGTAAATTTAGCCCCAGAGGTAGGCTTACCATACTATCCCTTTAAACCGACACACTGATGAATTACACAGGTGGCTGGCTGACTACAATCCTGTATTTTGCCTGATTTTAGTCAGCTACAGAACCTGTGTATTTCATGAGCAACCCGGTTTAAAGGGATAGTATGGTAAGCCTACCCAGAGGTTGCGTGTTGCAATTATTGGAAATAGAAGTGGGGAGGTAAAATAAGCAGAGAAGAAATTGTTTCCTCACATAATTTCTTTCATTTGCAGGAGCTCCCTGAATAATGTAGTAAAAAGATTCATGCCACATGAAATAAAGTCAAAATGTTCTCTCATTATTGACTAAACTGAGCAGTTTTATGCAAAAAGACTGAAACCTTTTCTCTCTTGTAAATTTAAGGAGTTGGGAGTTTGAGGTGGTTGAACAGAATGGTAGCCTGTATACGTTTACTGCCTCTTGGCCAACCAAGGTGCTAATTGTAGAATGCACAAAGTATATTTTGTAAATAACCTCCAGTAAGTAAAATCAGAACTATAATGGGAATTGTTTCAAAATAGTAAATACAAACATGCATGTTTGATACATAATTACTTTTACACCTTTCGTTTGTCACGGTTTGTTGAACTTCATAGTCACCAGTGCTAATGCCTGCAATCATTCCAAATATATTATGTGCTGATTTACTTGAGAGCATTTCCTATCTCAGGAAGGTATGTGTGTGCAAACAACAGGCGATTCTTTTCCCTAAAAAATAGTCTTTGATTCTCAATGAACATTAACAGCCACAAGAAGAAGTGCAAGTAAGTCAGCTTCCACAGCTATTTAATCAGCGGTGTTTGTTGATTTGAGCAGAACCCTATGCTGTGAAATGAAAAAAGAAAACCAAATTTTCTTGAGCAATCTTGCTGTTCCTGCTTCAGGTGCTTGGCCATTTCACTAAAGCAGCTCAGACGAGAATGTCATTAGTTCTTAAACCCCAGGTGAATTTGCCACTGTTCCACATGATTAAGCCAGATAATTGTGTGTTGATAGCGAATGTGGCTGGTGAAATACAATTTCTAGGACTTTCCTAAACAAACATGATGGAGGAGTGTGTCAAAGTGCTGTCATTTCAGTTCCTTTTGTTGCAGTTGTACTTGCAGATATCCCTGTTAAGAGACTGTGAATAACATGATTACATTTTGATGATTACAAAAGAGACCCTCTTTTAAAAAAATAGCCATTTACTTTTATTTAACTCATTAATGCAGCACACTTTAAGAATTAAAGAGACGGTATACAGTAGGTGCTGCTGAAAAGTTAACTCAGCTGTAATTGCTCCCACATTGATTCCACAGAATTTAGGATTAATCTAAATTGTACTGTACCTATGCATAATTACCCACAGCCAACAATTCAATTGAAACAACTTTATGAAACTTAGCAAAAGACCCTGTTACCAACTCATTATACCCCTTAGAGATATAGTGAATTTGTGCATTTCCTTGAGTGGCCTAAAGTTGTGCTCACGAGTAGGGCCCTCTTCCCTCATGTGCTTATCCTTTTCTTACTTTAATAATCCTCAACTGCCCAAATCCCGCAGTTTTGTGGCCACCTTGGAACTTCTCTCTGTCATTTACTAATGTATTTATGCTTAGTTACCCTGTACTTGTCCTATATTGTCTTCAACTGTAAGTCACTGTCTTCCTGTTTTGATTATGTGCATATGTACTCTGTAATTGGGCGCTGTGGAACCCTTGTGGCGCCATATAAATAAAGGATAATAATAATAATAATAATAATAATAATAATAATAATAATAATGCTCAGCTCTGACATATATACGTTTTGTGAAAACTCACATTCAACTTAGCATCAGTTGTCCATACATATGCAGCAATAATAGATAATGTTTGCGAGTTGCTTCCAGCATATAGGGGGTCATTCAGAGTTGATAGCAGCAGCAAACTTGTTAGCAGTTGGGCAAAACCATGGGGGTAATTCCAAGTTGATTGCAGCAGGAACTTTGTTAGCAGTTGGGCAAAACCATGTGCACTGCAGGGGGGGCAGATGTAACATGTGCAGAGAGAGTTAGATTTGGGTGTGGTGTGTTCAAACTAAAATCTAAATTGCAGTGTAAAAATAAAGCAGCCAGTATTTACCCTGCACAGAAACAAAATAACCCACCCACATCTAACTCTCTCTGCACATGTTATATCTTCCCACCCTGCAGTGCACACGGTTTTGCCCAACTGCTAACAAAATTGCTGCTACGATCAGGTCTGAATTACCCCCTAAGAACATTAGAAGTGGTACAGGGAAGTACAGAATAAGAATGAATTAAACTGTATCAACTATACATGATACCGGTCATAATTAAAAGCTGGTGCATTATTCAGAACAATATCATGTTCAGGCTTTACTATAGATGATTAGAGGTTACTGAGTTAGGAAATCATGTACTGTACCAGTGTCGGACTGGCCCACATGGGTACAGGGGAAACCACTGATGGGCCCCACTGCCTGAGGGCCCCCTCCTTCCTCTAGGGATCAGGATTCAGACTGTGCACTTGTATTATACATGGTAGATATGTTGCATTACACTGCACAAGACTATTGTGCATTTCAAGCCCCCTGTGTAGGCTGGCCACACCCCCTTTGTAGGCTGGCCACACCCCTAAGTATGGGCCCCTATCACTGCATCCCCCCGGTAGGCCCTTCATATCCCAATCCGACACTGTACTGTACAGATGTGTCCTCATATAATGTGGTTTAAGTCGTTCCAAACAGCCCCTCTTGCATACCTCCCAACATGACCCTCCAGGAGGGACACAATGCTCTGCTTCTGGACTTTTCTCTTAATTTATGATTCCCGGCACCTGTTTTGAACAGGTTAATGGATAAGAAATAATAATAATAATAATAATAATAATAATAATAAAGGTGTTGCAGCACTGGTGATGGCCAGAGCTGTATTAACAATGGGGCAGGTGGAGCTTCAGCTCCAGGCCCCCAATGAAAATAGGCCCACAGCAGGACAGACCAGGCAAATAATGGAGTAAATCCCCCAGAGCTGCGCTGCCTTGTGGCTACTGGGCACTGCCAGTTAACTGCGAGTGCAGTCACTGTTATTACGCCATTGTGGACATTCTTGCCCTCAAAAAAATGCACCGACCATCCAGAGAACAGACAGGCAGAAGCGAGCAGCTGAGCACCTGATAGCATATATGTAAAGCCAGTGCTGCAGATGCAGGGGTTAATGGGATGCACTGGGCTGATGCTGCATGGGAAAATGGAGACCACCCAGGTCCGGGCGCATGAAGAAAGGTGACACAGCTGATGCAGTGCGTACATTGGGACGTCTTCCGTAGAGCTCTCCTTCTGCTACTACTGGCTCAGAGTCAATATGACTACTCTGCCTCTGCCTCTGGATTGGAAGCACTTAACAGTAATGTAAGTAAACTGAGAGAAGTACGCTGCTTGTAACAAAGTAGTAGCTGCTCCCAATGTACATGAGTGTAAGGGGGGAAGGGGGACACAGCATGCACTGTCACTAGCAGTAATTCCTCCATTCCTTCACAATCAGACTCCCTCATCAAATTAGGTCCACTGAAGTATGCTGTCACCACCCGCAGAACATATCCAGATCCTGGAGCCTGCAGTTTCTGCCCAATTGTTGAATTGACTCCAGTCCAAAATGTCCGTCATGCACTTTTTCATGGTCCCTGCCCTCCCTACCTATTGCATGACATCATGGTGGAGGGTGGTATTCAGTATGCCGGCATAGCGCGCCACCGTGCCTGCAGCGTGGCAAGCACAGCGAGCCCGCAAGGGATTCAATTGCGCTCGCCCGGCTGCTGGCATGCTGGCGGTCGGGTCGGGATCCTGGGGCCGGTATGCTGGGTGCTGGGATCCTGGCCGTCAGCATAACATACTACACCCATGGGGGAGGGGGTGCTGTACATTCAGGCAGCTGCTTATTGGCTGTAACCAGTGCACCTATGATACATGTTAAATACATGATGATGCAGCCTTAGGTACAGACATGTCACTGTTTGCCCCCAAGACTGTGCATAGCTCCTTTATACCCCCCAATACTTATCTACACCACCTCCTTTACACCTCCATGCCCACCACTGCCGCCCTGCACTAACCCCCTGACCAACTACTACTACTACTACGCTGAAATACCTCCTGCCCCCTCCATGCCCACCACTACGTCCCTGTCTAACCCCCTGACCCCTCCATGCTCATGACTACCTCTCTGCACTACCCCCAACCCACTACCCACCTGTACCCTACATTCCCATCACTACCTACCTCCCTGCACTACCTCACTGACCACTCCATGCTCACCACTGCCTCTCTGCACTACCTCCCTGACCCACTACTACCATTACACTACCCACCAGTACCCTACATTCCCATCACTACCTCCCTGCACTACCCCACTGACCATTACATCTCAGCGCTACCCCCCTGACCCCACCATGCTCACCACTATTTCTCAGCACTACCCCCCTGACCCACTACTACCACTCTGCAATACCCACCTGTACCCTCCATTCCCATCACTACCTTCCTGCACTACCCAACTGACCCCAGCATACCTAAAACTGCTTTTTGCATTCACATAACTGATTTGTCCTTAGCCAGCACTACTTTACTGCACTACACCACTTAGCCCTACATAATTGGACCCTCCACACCCAGCAATATAACACTGATCACTCCATATTAAGCAGAGCACCTTATTCTTCTTCTTCTCCAGATAAAGCTAGTTTGAAGTGAAGGCAGTAGAGATGCTCATATATAGTAATGCAGCAGGGGGGATCTTGTATAAGTAGAATGTGTGCATGTGTGATCCATTGCTACATCTGAGGACGCAGTACTTGATCATTTGCAACACCATTGGCCGGCTGAGTGTCCAATGAGGTCACGTAAGCCGGCCACCACATCACCGTCCAATAGGCAACAAAATCTCCATCGGAAGACATGGACCTGGCCTTAGCACTCCCACAAATGGAGTCAACATGCTTCCACTTTGTGAAATCACTGCCACCTCACCCCCAAATGGCTGCAAACTGTCAATCTCTTGATGTCTGCAACCATTCTGCATCCAATAACACAGGACCTGTACTGCACACACGCAGTACAGGTCCAGCGCATACGTGAAGTACCAGACATGATGCGGTGAGGCAATGTAGGAAGGTAGCGTAGTGATAGTGCAGTTATATAGTGCTCCACCACACCCTGCCTGCCTACCCAGGATAACTTATCTGAGGCGCTAATCATACCCCCAGAGGTGGCACAAAAGAGGTCCTTGACAAAATGTCAGCTCCAGGCCCATGTGGATCTTAATATGGCTCTGGTGATGGCAATCACAAATCAAGAGGAAAGTCCAGGAGCAGAGCATTCTGTCCCTCCTGGAGAGGGTCATGTTCGGAGGTATGCCTCTTGTGCCCAAAGTCTTGGGAGACTCTGCTGCGCTGAGTGACTTTCTTGCTCAAAATGTGCATCTTATTTACATAGGTAAAACAACTGTGAGCGACAAGAAAACTTTGCTGCATTACCGATCTATTTGATGTGTGACATCTGTACATCTGTCTGCGAATGATTCTGCATCTGTGTCCGAGTTGCTATGATGCAAGTTTGATTGTGTTTCATATGAGATTTTGTATGTGCATAAAACTAATTCATGTGTGTTTAAAGTCCCAGTCCAGTACCTCTAGTGCCTTAAAGTGCTGTTTTGCAGTGATCCAAAAAAGATGTCAAATGTAAAGAAAAAGATGGTACTCTACATCAATCGGGTACTGTATGAGAACACATCTGTATGTTACCCTGAAAAAATTCAACTTAAAAAAATGAACACAAATTTTCTAAACACAATACTCTTTAGACAAAGTATAAAAATATCAGCAAATGTAACCCTTTTAGGTTTAGAGAGTTAGGGTACTATTGGTTAATGAATCAACTAAGTACAGCAACTAACTTTTTTAAATTAGTTTTTTTGTTTAACAATAAGTACTCTTTAACAATAAGGCCCTTTTCTTCCAAGCCCTCTACCTGGAAATTTGTTCAAAGGCCTACTCCATCTCCTTCCACACATACAACTCAAGAAATTACCTACCCAGTGCCAGTTTTTACCTATGGGCTGCAGGACTGCAGCCCCCCCAGGTAAAATCCGACACCCAGATCACTGTCAGTGAAGCCAGATGCTGTCCGTGAGACTGCACTGGTACTCTGTGACTGGTAGTGACTTCCTATTGGAAGTCCTACCTGTCAGTCACAGACACTACAGGCAGTGATATTGGGAGGTGTTTCCTCCCTCAGGGACTGCCAGATCAAACCTCAATAGGCAGAGAGCAGCTCCCTGCCTTGTCAGCCCTAGCCGGCTTCTATGGACTGCAGCCAATGCAGTCCATAGAAGCTGTGGTTTTGTCACCGCTACTGCGCATGCAAAGGGTCCTGGCATTTGTGAACTGTACATAACACAGGTGGCGGGTACCAGGTGGCGGGGAAAAGGCAGCGGAGACACAGCAACATCGCCTGCAGCAGCCCTCCTCCTCCAGCAAGACTGGAGCCGCCGTGGCTTATGACTCCATATTACTTTTGAGATGCTTGAATCCTATAGATATAGGAAGGGTAGATATTTAATTCTAATCGTGAGTCCCTCACTTGGAATATACATATTTTTCCTTCCCCAATCTTCCTATTCCAGGATTGATATGATCTTGCTCAGCCATGGCCTAACCCTTAAATTCCTAATATCTAAAGTCTTACAGATAACTTTGTCAGGCCACGCCTCTCTCATATTGGATCTTTTGGACCTGGCTCAATGTCCCTCTTCCTCCTCCTGGAGGTTTAATGAAGCCCTTGTTCATAACCCATAGATTATTCTCAAGCTCTAAAAAGTGCTGATTGCTTACTTCTTTATTAATAAAACTGCTGACACATTCCTTGGCACTGTGTGGGTGGTCCATAAAGCAGTTATCAGAGGCCACCAGATAAAGATGGCCTCCCAAGCCGAACAGTCAAAACTACTCGATAAATTAACTTTCCAAACATGTTCTGAAGCTTGAAGACCAGATTAACATACTATTGACCCAGCAGTCCTACAACAAATCAGAGCTATAAAAGGTAAAACTAAACCTGATAGTGTCAGACCAAATGAACCACAAACTTGAATCATTGAATGATTTACATTCTCTTCTGGGGAAGAGCTACAAGCTCAAAACACGTTAACGTTAGTGAAACAAGAGTAACAGGAGTGTTTGTTAGACACTGGGGGGGGATTATCCGGATTCCCCTCAGTGCAAACCAATGCTGGACATTTACCTACTTCTGGTATGTAGGCTTTCTAGCCATTTACTGCTTACCTGAAACTGCTAATTCTTATTTGTTTTACTACTGCTTATTCCAGAGCATGGAGTTAAATGTGTTTATGTCTACTGCACAATTTTACAGCTAATTTATTTTATGTTTAATACATTTCATTATCTTTTGTGACATTATTACACTATATTCTATTTTATCTTTCTCTCCTTATGCACGAAAAAACAATTTATTAAGTTAAAGTGCTACAAGAGAGAAGTACTTTGGTCGGTATCCTATTGCTGACAGTAATTTGCCGCATTGGGCTAATATTGTGTTTGTAGCCCAATGGTATTACCTAGCTATCCAATTATAGACTGTTTTTACTGTGTGGTAAATGACCCCTTTCCAGGAGATAACAAATGGGATCCAGGATATCTTCCCGGATCCATGTGTTATCATGAAAAAATGGGACTGATAGGGCTGGATCCAGCTAAGCTAGATGTTGGGCCAGGTCTGGCTATGCAGAATACCAGGCTGTGACTGGCTACACAGAATACCGGAGTGGGACTGGCTAATAATGGAAGCAGTGGTGCTGCAAAGCAGATCATAGCAGGACTCTTTATTAGTCAGGCTGGGACTGTAACTGGAGTTTACTAGTTGGTACCAGTTGTGCTACAGAGTAAGTTGGCTGGAACTTACACATGAAGCAGATAGATCACTTGCTTGCAAACATATTAAAGATTAACTGCACACTGAGACTTAGAATATCTGCTGGAAATGAAGGGTAGAATTTAGCTGGTAATTAACAGATACGGCTGTTACTTAAGAACATTGTTGAGGCTTGAAATTAGCGCAGTGCCGCTAGAAGCAATACTGGGTTGAGGCAGAGACAAATGTAACCGGTAATATTTGAAGCTTGGCTTACTGAGGCTTAGTTGAATAGATGCGCTGGGAACACAGGAAAAAACAGTTGCTTGGAAGGCTTCAGCAGGGGCGATGCTTGAAGAAAGGGAACCCAGGAGTACAGAGGCACAGACATATCACTAGGAATTGCAGACTTAGGGGGTCATTCCGAGTTGTTCACTCGCAAGCTGCTTTTAGCAGCTTTGCACACGCTAAGCCGCCGCCTACTGGGAGTGAATCTTAGCTTATCAAAATTGCGAACGAAAGATTAGCAGAATTGCGAATAGACACTTCTTAGCAGTTTCTGAGTAGCTCCACACTTACTCGGCATCTGCGATCAGTTCAGTCAGTTTCGTTCCTGGTTTGACGTCACAAACACACCCAGCGTTCGCCCAGACACTCCTCCGTTTCTCCAGCCACTCCCACGTTTTCCCCAGAAACGGTAGCGTTTTTTCGCACACACCCATAAAATGTCCAGTTTCCGCCCAGAAACACCCACTTCCTGTCAATCACATTACGATCACCAGAACGAAGAAAAAACCTTGTAATGCCGTGAGTAAAATACCTAACCGCATAGCAAATTTACTTTGCGCAGTCACACTGCGGACATTGCGCATGCGCATTAGCGACTAATCGCTCCGTTGCGAGAAAAAAATAACGAGCGAACAACTCGGAATGACCCCCTTAGTGCTAAACAGGTGCCAGGATTCAGCAATGTAATTTATTACTCTGGTAGGGAGTTCATGAACAGGAAGGGTTTACATAGGAACTGCAGGTCACATATTGGCTGCCAAAGTCAGCTAAGGCAAGGAGCACTCTGACTGGGGGAGATGCAGCCAGCTGACAAGATCCAACATTGTTACATCAATGCATCAACTCCACAACAAAGTGCATAACGAATGCCTGACCTGCAGGACAAGCAGCAAAGGTAAGTCACATGATGACGTTCTGGAGTGTAACAATATATTACAGACACAATTATTTGCCCTAATTCCATTTGTTACCAAATTAACATGGGCAGTGTGTGCGGTGCATCAAATAAATGCAAAGATATACTAAATTGGTCAATCCACCATTGCAATAAGAACAAATTTCCTACTTGAGTAATCCTAAACCAATTTACAATTCACAGTACAGCCGTGCCTGAATATTTAAGATAACGATGTAAGATATAAGAGTCGCTTGGTATTATGGCCATAACTATTAGTGATGAGCGGGTTCGGTTCCTCGGAATCCGAACCCCCCCGAACTTCAGCCTTTTTACACGGATCCGAGGCAGACTCGGATCTTCCCGCCTTGCTCGGCTAACCCGAGCGCGCCCGAACGTCATCATCCCGCTGTCGGATTCTCGCGAGGCTCGGATTCTATCGCGAGACTCGGATTCTATATAAGGAGCCGCGCGTCACCGCCATTTTCACACGTGCATTGAGATTCATAGGGAGAGGACGTGGCTGGCGTCCTCTCCATTTAGATTAGAAGAGAGAGAGTGAGAGTGAGACACTTGATTTACTGGAGCTTAGGAGTACTCAGAGAGTGCAGAGTTTACTAGTGACAGACCAGTGACCACCAGTGCAGTTTTATTATATTATTATTTAATATAATCCGTTCTCTGCCTGAAAAAAAACGATACACAGTGACACAGTAACAGTATACCATATCTGTGCTCAGCCTCAGTGTGCTGCATCATCTATGTATATCTGACTGTGCTGAGTGCTCAGTGCTCACACAGCTTAATTGTGGGGGAGACTGGGGAGCAGTAGCAGGAGTACATATTATTTAACAGTGCACACTTTTGCTGCCAGAGTGCCACTGCCAGTGTGACTGACCAGTGACCACTGTCTGACCACCAGTATATTGTGATTGTCTGCCTGAAAAAGTTAAACACTCGTCGTGTGGTGTTTTTATTCTATAAACGCATTCTGCTGACAGTGTCCAGCAGGTCCATCATTAATTATATAATATATACCTGTCCGGCTGCAGTAGTGATATATATATATATTTTTTATATCATTATCATCCAGTCTATATTAGCAGCAGACGCAGTACGGTAGTCCACGGCTGTAGCTACCTCTGTGTCGGCAGTCGCTCGTCCATCCATAATTGTATACCACCTACCTGTGGTGTTTTTTTTTTTCTATCTTCTTGATACTAGTAGCTTACTTTAGGAGTCTGCAGTGCTGACAGTGTCCAGCAGGTCCGTCATTATAATATATACCTGTCCGGCTGCAGTAGTGATATATATATATATTTTTATATCATTATCATCCAGTCTATATTAGCAGCAGACGCAGTACGGTAGTCCACGGCTGTAGCTACCTCTGTGTCGGCAGTCGCTCGTCCATCCATAATTGTATACCACCTACCTGTGGTGTTTTTTTTTCTTTCTATCTTCTTGATACTAGTAGCTTACTTTAGGAGTCTGCAGTGCTGACAGTGTCCAGCAGGTCCGTCATTATATAATATATACCTGTCCGGCTGCAGTAGTGATATATATATATTTTTTATATCATTATCATCCAGTCTATATTAGCAGCAGACGCAGTACGGTAGTCCACGGCTGTAGCTACCTCTGTGTCGGCAGTCGCTCGTCCATCCATAATTGTATACCACCTACCTGTGGTGTTTTTTTTTTTTCTATCTTCTTGATACTAGTAGCTTACTTTAGGAGTCTGCAGTGCTGACAGTGTCCAGCAGGTCCGTCATTATATAATATATACCTGTCCGGCTGCAGTAGTGATATATATATATTTTTTATATCATTATCATCCAGTCTATATTAGCAGCAGACGCAGTACGGTAGTCCACGGCTGTAGCTACCTCTGTGTCGGCAGTCGCTCGTCCATCCATAATTGTATACCGCCTACCTGTGGTGTTTTTTTTTTTCTATATTCTTGATACTCGTAGCTTACTTTAGGAGTCTGCAGTGCTGACAGTGTCCAGCAGGTCCGTCATTATATAAAATATACCTGTCCGGCTGCAGTAGTGATATATATATATTTTTTATATCATTATCATCCAGTCTATATTAGCAGCAGACGCAGTACGGTAGTCCACAGCTGTAGCTACCTCTGTGTCGGCAGTCGCTCGTCCATCCATAAGTATACTAGTATCCATCCATCTCCATTGTTTACCTGAGGTGCCTTTTAGTTGTGCCTATTAAAATATGGAGAACGAAAATGTTGAGGTTCCAAAAATAGGGAAAGATCAAGATCGACTTCCACCTCGTGCTGAAGCTGCTGCCACTAGTCATGGCCGAGACGATGAAATGCCAGCAACGTCGTCTGCCAAGGCCGATGCCCAATGTCATAGTACAGAGCATGTAAAATCCAAAACACCAAATATCAGTAAAAAAAGGACTCAAAAATCTAAAATAAAATTGTCGGAGGAGAAGCGTAAACTTGCCAATATGCCATTTACCACACGGAGTGGCAAGGAACGGCTGAGGACCTGGCCTATGTTCATGGCTAGTGGTTCAGCTTCATATGAGGATGGAAGCACTCAGCCTCTCGCTAGAAAAATGAAAAGACTCAAGCTGGCAAAAGCACAGCAAAGAACTGTGCGTTCTTCGAAATCACAAATCCACAAGGAGAGTCCAATTGTGTCGTTTGCGATGCCTGACCTTCCCAACACTGGACGTGAAGAGCATGCGCCTTCCACCATTTGCACGCCCCCTGCAAGTGCTGGAAGGAGCACCCGCAGTCCAGTTCCTGATAGTCAGATTGAAGATGTCAGTGTTGAAGTACACCAGGATGAGGAGGATATGGGTGTTGCTGGCGCTGGGGAGGAAATTGACCAGGAGGATTCTGATGGTGAGGTGGTTTGTTTAAGTCAGGCACCCGGGGAGACACCTGTTGTCCATGGGAGGAATAGGGCCATTGACATGCCTGGTGAAAATACCAAAAAAATCAGCTCTTCGGTGTGGAAGTATTTCAACAGAATTGCGGACAACATTTGTCAAGCCGTGTGTTGCCTTTGTCAAGCTGTAATAAGTAGGGGTAAGGACGTTAACCACCTCGGAACATCCTCCCTTATACGTCACCTGCAGCGCATTCATCATAAGTCAGTGACAAGTTCAAAAACTTTGGGCGACAGCGGAAGCAGTCCACTGACCAGTAAATCCCTTCCTCTTGTAACCAAGCTCACGCAAACCACCCCACCAGCTCCCTCAGTGTCAATTTCCTCCTTCCCCAGGAATGCCAATAGTCCTGCAGGCCATGTCAC
The DNA here is from genome assembly GCF_028390025.1 of Pseudophryne corroboree. Classification (NCBI taxonomy): domain Eukaryota; kingdom Metazoa; phylum Chordata; class Amphibia; order Anura; family Myobatrachidae; genus Pseudophryne; species Pseudophryne corroboree. Next base: position 406,972,714 of record NC_086445.1, on the reverse strand, counting down.
TGGCAATTCTGACGAGTCCTCTCCTGCCTGGGATTCCTCCGATGCATCCTTGCGTGTAACGCCTACTGCTGCTGGCGCTGCTGTTGTTGCTGCTGGGAGTCGATGGTCATCCCAGAGGGGAAGTCGTACTCGTAAGACCACTTTTACTACTTCCACCAAGCAATTGACTGTCCAACAGTCCTTTGCGAGGAAGATGAAATATCACAGCAGTCATCCTGCTGCAAAGCGGATAACTGAGGCCTTGGCATCCTGGGCGGTGAGAAACGTGGTTCCGGTATCCATCATTACTGCAGAGCCAACTAGAGACTTGTTGGAGGTACTGTGTCCCCGGTACCAAATACCATCTAGGTTCCATTTCTCTTGGCAGGCGATACCGAAAATGTACACAGACCTCAGAAAAAGACTCACCAGTGTCCTAAAAAATGCAGTTGTACCCAATGTCCACTTAACCACGGACATGTGGACAAGTGGAGCAGGGCAGGCTCAGGACTATATGACTGTGACAGCCCACTGGGTAGATGTATGGACTCCCGCCGCAAGAACAGCAGCGGCGGCACCAGTAGCAGCATCTCGCAAACGCCAACTCTTTCCTAGGCAGGCTACGCTTTGTATCACCGCTTTCCAGAATACGCACACAGCTAAAAACCTCTTACGGCAACTGAGGAAGATCATCGCAGAATGGCTTACCCCAATTGGACTCTCCTGTGGATTTATGGCATCGGACAACGCCAGCAATATTGTGTGTGCATTAAATCTGGGCAAATTCCAGCACGTTCCATGTTTTGCACATACCTTGAATTTGGTGGTGCAGAATTATTTAAAAAACGAGAGGGGCGTGCAAGAGATGCTGTCGGTGGCCAGAAGAATTGCGGGACACTTTCGGCGTACAGGCACCACGTACAGAAGACTGGAGCACCACCAAAAACGCCTGAACCTGCCCTGCCATCATCTGAAGCAAGAAGTGGTAACGAGGTGGAATTCAACCCTCTATATGCTTCAGAGGTTGGAGGAGCAGCAAAAGGCCATTCAAGCCTATACAACTGAGCACGATATAGGAGGTGGAATGCACCTGTCTCAAGCGCAGTGGAGAATGATTTCAACGTTGTGCAAGGTTCTGCAACCTTTTGAACTTGCCACACGTGAAGTCAGTTCAGACACTGCCAGCCTGAGTCAGGTCATTCCCCTCATCAGGCTTTTGCAGAAGAAGCTGGAGACATTGAAGGAGGAGCTAACACAGAGCGATTCCGCTAGGCATGTGGGACTTGTGGATGGAGCCCTTAATTCGCTTAACAAGGATTCACGGGTGGTCAATCTGTTGAAATCAGAGCACTACATTTTGGCCACCGTGCTCGATCCTAGATTTAAAACCTACCTTGGATCTCTCTTTCCGGCAGACACAAGTCTGCTGGGGTTCAAAGAACTGCTGGTGACAAAATTGTCAAGTCAAGCGGAACGCGACCTGTCAACATCTCCTCCTACACATTCTCCCGCAACTGGGGGTGCAAGGAAAAGGCTCAGAATTCCGAGCCCACCCGCTGGCGGTGATGCAGGGCAGTCTGGAGCGACTGCTGATGCTGACATCTGGTCCGGACTGAAGGACCTGACAACGATTACGGACATGTCGTCTACTGTCACTGCATATGATTCTCTCCCCATTGAAAGAATGGTGGAGGATTATATGAGTGACCGCATCCAAGTAGGCACGTCAGACAGTCTGTACTTATACTGGCAGGAAAAAGAGGCAATTTGGAGGCCCTTGCACAAACTGGCTTTATTCTACCTAAGTTGCCCTCCCACAAGTGTGTACTCCGAAAGAGTGTTTAGTGCCGCCGCTCACCTTGTCAGCAATCGGCGTACGAGGTTACATCCAGAAAATGTGGAGAAGATGATGTTCATTAAAATGAATTATAATCAATTCCTCCATGGAGACATTGACCAGCAGCAATTGCCTCCACAAAGTACACAGGGAGCTGAGATGGTGGATTCCAGTGGGGACGAATTGATAATCTGTGAGGAGGGGGATGTACACGGTGATATATCGGAGGATGATGATGAGGTGGACATCTTGCCTCTGTAGAGCCAGTTTGTGCAAGGAGAGATTAATTGCTTCTTTTTTGGTGGGGGTCCAAACCAACCCGTCATTTCAGTCGCAGTCGTGTGGCAGACCCTGTCACTGAAATGATGGGTTGGTTAAAGTGTGCATGTCCTGTTTATATAACATAAGGGTGGGTGGGAGGGCCCAAGGACAATTCCATCTTGCACCTCTTTTTTCTTTCATTTTTCTTTGCGTCATGTGCTGTTTGGGGGGTGTTTTTTGGAAGGGCCATCCTGCATGACACTGCAGTGCCACTCGTAGACGGGCCAGATATTTGTGTCGGCCACTTGGGTCGCTGAGCTTAGTCATCCAGCGACCTCGGTGCAAATTTTAGGACTAAAAATAATATTGTGAGGTGTGAGGTGTTCAGAATAGACTGAAAATGAGTGGAAATAATGGTTATTGAGGTTAATAATACTTTGGGATCAAAATGACCCCCAAATTCTATGATTTAAGCTGTTTTTTAGGGTTTTTTGAAAAAAAAACCCGAATCCAAAACACACCCGAATCCGACAAAAAAAATTCGGTGAGGTTTTGCCAAAACGCGTTCGAACCCAAAACACGGCCGCGGAACCGAACCCAAAACCAAAACACAAAACCCGAAAAATTTCCGGTGCTCATCACTAATAACTATATGACCTGATTCTACTACTGTAGTTAAGAAATGAATGCAGGCAACTGCAATATATAGACAGTTCTGGGATTACCCCACAGGCATTAAACCCCACACTATTTACAGTATAAAAGTTTACTCAACAATCTAATACAAGACAGTACTGTAACTCGCACATTGATGTACTGTATGCAAGTATGTTTATTGGATCACCGAATTCAGACAATTTATTTGAATACGAGTTACAACCAGTATACAAATTAAGGCAGATAAAAGTACTGTCAGTACATAGGGGGTAATTCCAAGTTGATCGCAGCAGGATTTTTTTTAGCAGTTGGGCAAAACCATGTGCACTGCAGGGGAGGCAGATATAACATGTGCATAGAGAGTTAGATTTGGGTGGGTTATTTTGTTTCTGTGCAGGGTAAATACTGGCTGCTTTATTTTTACACTGCAAATTAGATTGCAGATTGAACACACCCCACCCAAATCTATCTCTCCCTGCACATGTTACATCTGCCCCCCCCTGCAGTGCACATGGTTTTGCCCAACTGCTAAAAAAAATCCTGCTGCGATCAACTTGGAATTACCCCCATAAGACATACAGTATATTAATTTAAACACAGCTTCTAATCTTTCTAACACCTTCTATACTTAAACTATTTCACTGATGGGTTGCCTATTAATATTTAACGGAGTTTAATAAAAGTTATATTTTAAGAATGTGCTGCAAAAAAAATGACAACCGTTTTATCTCTTCATCTTTAACTGCAATTCACCAAGGAATAAAAGGGCTGAAATGCTCAAAAAAGACACAAGAAATGAAACGTCCTATAGAAAAAGATTTGTCTAGTGATGTGCACCGGAAATTTTTCGGGTTTTGGTTTTGGGTTCGGTTCCGCGGCCGTGTTTTGGGTTCGAACGCGTTTTGGCAAAACCTCACCGAATTTTTTTTGTCGGATTCGGGTGTGTTTTGGATTCGGGTGTTTTTTTCAAAAAACCCTAAAAAACAGCTTAAATCATTGAATTTGGGAGTCATTTTGATTAGAGATGAGCGGGTTCGGTTTCTCTGAATCCGAACCCGCCAGAACTTCATGTTTTTTTTCACGGGTCCGAGCGACTCGGATCTTCCCGCCTTGCTCGGTTAACCCGAGCGCGCCCGAACGTCATCATGACGCTGTCGGATTCTCGCGAGGCTCGGATTCTATCGCGAGACTCGGATTCTATATAAGGAGCCGCGCGTCGCCGCCATTTTCACACGTGCATTGAGATTGATAGGGAGAGGACGTGGCTGGCGTCCTCTCCGTTTAGAATTAGAATAGATTAGAGAGACACTTGATTTACTAATTTTGGGGAGCATTAGGAGTACTCAGTAGTGTACAGTGCAGAGTTTTGCTGATAGTGACCAGTGACCACCACTTTTATTTATAATCCGTTCTCTGCCTGAAAAAAGCGATACACAGCACACAGTGACTCAGTCACATACCATATCTGTGTGCACTGCTCAGGCTCAGGCCAGTGTGCTGCATCATCTATTATCTATATATAATATTATATATATCTGTCTGACTGCTCAGCTCACACAGCTTATAATTGTGGGGGAGACTGGGGAGCACTACTGCAGTGCCAGTTATAGGTTATAGCAGGAGCCAGGAGTACATAATATAATCCGTTCTCTGCCTGAAAAAAGCGATACACAGCACACAGTGACTCAGTCACATACCATATCTGTGTGCACTGCTCAGGCTCAGGCCAGTGTGCTGCATCATCTATATATATTATATATCTGTCTGACTGCTCAGCTCACACAGCTTATAATTGTGGGGGAGACTGGGGAGCACTACTGCAGTGCCAGTTATAGGTTATAGCAGGAGCCAGGAGTACATAATATTATATTAAAATTAAACAGTGCACACTTTTGCTGCAGGAGTGCCACTGCCAGTGTGACTAGTGACCAGTGACCTGACCACCAGTATATAATATTAGTAGTATACTATCTCTTTATCAACCAGTCTATATTAGCAGCAGACACAGTACAGTGCGGTAGTTCACGGCTGTGGCTACCTCTGTGTCGGCACTCGGCAGCCCGTCCATAATTGTATATACCAGTGACCTAACCGTGGTTTTTTTTTCTTTCTTTATACATACATACTAGTTACGAGTATACTATCTCTTTATCAACCAGTCTATATATTAGCAGCAGACACAGTACAGTGCGGTAGTTCACGGCTGTGGCTACCTCTGTGTCGGCACTCGGCAGCCCGTCCATAATTGTATATACCACCTAACCGTGGTTTTTTTTTCTTTCTTTATACATACATACTAGTTACGAGTATACTATCTCTTTATCAACCAGTCTATATATTAGCAGCAGACACAGTACAGTGCGGTAGTTCACGGCTGTGGCTACCTCTGTGTCGGCACTCGGCAGCCCGTCCATAATTGTATATACCACCTAACCGTGGTTTTTTTTTCTTTCTTTATACATACATACTAGTTACGAGTATACTATCTCTTTATCAACCAGTCTATATATTAGCAGCAGACACAGTACAGTGCGGTAGTTCACGGCTGTGGCTACCTCTGTGTCGGCACTCGGCAGCCCGTCCATAATTGTATATACCACCTAACCGTGGTTTTTTTTTCTTTCTTTATACATACATACTAGTTACGAGTATACTATCTCTTTATCAACCAGTCTATATATTAGCAGCAGACACAGTACAGTGCGGTAGTTCACGGCTGTGGCTACCTCTGTGTCGGCACTCGGCAGCCCGTCCATAATTGTATATACCACCTAACCGTGGTTTTTTTTTCTTTCTTTATACATACATACTAGTTACGAGTATACTATCTCTTTATCAACCAGTCTATATATTAGCAGCAGACACAGTACAGTGCGGTAGTTCACGGCTGTGGCTACCTCTGTGTTGGCACTCGGCAGCCCGTCCATAATTGTATATACCACCTAACCGTGTTTTTTTTTTCTTTCTTTATACATACATACTAGTTACGAGTATACTATCTCTTTATCAACCAGTCTATATATTAGCAGCAGACACAGTACAGTGCGGTAGTTCACGGCTGTGGCTACCTCTGTGTCGGCACTCGGCAGCCCGTCCATAATTGTATATACCACCTAACCGTGGTTTTTTTTTCTTTCTTTATACATACATACTAGTTACGAGTATACTATCTCTTTATCAACCAGTCTATATATTAGCAGCAGACACAGTACAGTGCGGTAGTTCACGGCTGTGGCTACCTCTGTGTCGGCACTCGGCAGCCCGTCCATAATTGTATACTAGTATCCAATCCATCCATCTCCATTGTTTACCTGATGTGCCTTTTAGTTGTGCCTATTAAAATATGGAGAACAAAAATGTTGAGGTTCCAAAATTAGGGAAAGATCAAGATCCACTTCCACCTCGTGCTGAAGCTGCTGCCACTAGTCATGGCCGAGACGATGAAATGCCAGCAACGTCGTCTGCCAAGGCCGATGCCCAATGGCATAGTACAGAGCATGTCAAAACCAAAACACCAAATATCAGTAAAAAAAGGACTCCAAAACCTAAAATAAAATTGTCGGAGGAGAAGCGTAAACTTGCCAATATGCCATTTACCACACGGAGTGGCAAGGAACGGCTGAGGCCCTGGCCTATGTTCATGGCTAGTGGTTTAGCTTCACATGAGGATGGAAGCACTCAGCCTCTCGCTAGAAAACTGAAAAGACTCAAGCTGGCAAAAGCACCGCAAAGAACTGTGCGTTCTTTGAAATCCCAAATCCACAAGGAGAGTCCAATTGTGTCGGTTGCGATGCCTGACCTTCCCAACACTGGACGTGAAGAGCATGCGCCTTCCACCATTTGCACGCCCCCTGCAAGTGCTGGAAGGAGCACCCGCAGTCCAGTTCCTGATAGTCAGATTGAAGATGTCAGTGTTGAAGTACACCAGGATGAGGAGGATATGGGTGTTGCTGGCGCTGGGGAGGAAATTGACCAGGAGGATTCTGATGGTGAGGTGGTTTGTTTAAGTCAGGCACCCGGGGAGACACCTGTTGTCCATGGGAGGAATATGGCCGTTGACATGCCAGGTGAAAATACCAAAAAAATCAGCTCTTCGGTGTGGAGGTATTTCACCAGAAATGCGGACAACAGGTGTCAAGCCGTGTGTTCCCTTTGTCAAGCTGTAATAAGTAGGGGTAAGGACGTTAACCACCTCGGAACATCCTCCCTTATACGTCACCTGCAGCGCATTCATAATAAGTCAGTGACAAGTTCAAAAACTTTGGGTGACAGCGGAAGCAGTCCACTGACCAGTAAATCCCTTCCTCTTGTAACCAAGCTCACGCAAACCACCCCACCAACTCCCTCAGTGTCAATTTCCTCCTTCCCCAGGAATGCCAATAGTCCTGCAGGCCATGTCACTGGCAATTCTGACGAGTCCTCTCCTGCCTGGGATTCCTCCGATGCATCCTTGCGTGTAACGCCTACTGCTGCTGGCGCTGCTGTTGTTGCCGCTGGGAGTCGATGGTCATCCCAGAGGGGAAGTCGTAAGCCCACTTGTACTACTTCCAGTAAGCAATTGACTGTTCAACAGTCCTTTGCGAGGAAGATGAAATATCACAGCAGTCATCCTACTGCAAAGCGGATAACTGAGTCCTTGACAACTATGTTGGTGTTAGACGTGCGTCCGGTATCCGCCGTTAGTTCCCAGGGAACTAGACAATTTATTGAGGCAGTGTGCCCCCGTTACCAAATACCATCTAGGTTCCACTTCTGTAGGCAGGCGATACCGAGAATGTACACGGACGTCAGAAAAAGACTCACCAGTGTCCTAAAAAATGCAGTTGTACCCAATGTCCACTTAACCACGGACATGTGGACAAGTGGAGCAGGGCAGGGTCAGGACTATATGACTGTGACAGCCCACTGGGTAGATGTATGGACTCCCGCCGCAAGAACAGCAGCGGCGGCACCAGTAGCAGCATCTCGCAAACGCCAACTCTTTCCTAGGCAGGCTACGCTTTGTATCACCGCTTTCCAGAATACGCACACAGCTGAAAACCTCTTACGGCAACTGAGGAAGATCATCGCGGAATGGCTTACCCCAATTGGACTCTCCTGTGGATTTGTGGCATCGGACAACGCCAGCAATATTGTGTGTGCATTAAATATGGGCAAATTCCAGCACGTCCCATGTTTTGCACATACCTTGAATTTGGTGGTGCAGAATTTTTTAAAAAACGACAGGGGCGTGCAAGAGATGCTGTCGGTGGCCAGAAAAATTGCGGGACACTTTCGGCGTACAGGCACCACGTACAGAAGACTGGAGCACCACCAAAAACTACTGAACCTGCCCTGCCATCATCTGAAGCAAGAAGTGGTAACGAGGTGGAATTCAACCCTCTATATGCTTCAGAGGTTGGAGGAGCAGCAAAAGGCCATTCAAGCCTATACAATTGAGCACGATATAGTAGGTGGAATGCACCTGTCTCAAGTGCAGTGGAGAATGATTTCAACGTTGTGCAAGGTTCTGATGCCCTTTGAACTTGCCACACGTGAAGTCAGTTCAGACACTGCCAGCCTGAGTCAGGTCATTCCCCTCATCAGGCTTTTGCAGAAGAAGCTGGAGGCATTGAAGAAGGAGCTAAAAGGGAGCGATTCCGCTAGGCATGTGGGACTTGTGGATGCAGCCCTTAATTCGCTTAACAAGGATTCACGGGTGGTCAATCTGTTGAAATCAGAGCACTACATTTTGGCCACCGTGCTCGATCCTAGATTTAAAGCCTACCTTGGATCTCTCTTTCCGGCAGACACAGGTCTGCTGGGGTTGAAAGACCTGCTGGTGACAAAATTGTCAAGTCAAGCGGAACGCGACCTGTCAACATCTCCTCCTTCACATTCTCCCGCAACTGGGGGTGCGAGGAAAAGGCTCAGAATTCCGAGCCCACCCGCTGGCGGTGATGCAGGGCAGTCTGGAGCGACTGCTGATGCTGACATCTGGTCCGGACTGAAGGACCTGACAACGATTACGGACATGTCGTCTACTGTCACTGCATATGATTCTCTCAACATTGATAGAATGGTGGAGGATTATATGAGTGACCGCATCCAAGTAGGCACGTCACACAGTCCGTACTTATACTGGCAGGAAAAAGAGGCAATTTGGAGGCCCTTGCACAAACTGGCTTTATTCTACCTAAGTTGCCCTCCCACAAGTGTGTACTCCGAAAGAGTGTTTAGTGCCGCCGCTCACCTTGTCAGCAATCGGCGTACGAGGTTACATCCAGAAAATGTGGAGAAGATGATGTTCATTAAAATGAATTATAATCAATTCCTCCGCGGAGACATTGACCAGCAGCAATTGCCTCCACAAAGTACACAGGGAGCTGAGATGGTGGATTCCAGTGGGGACGAATTGATAATCTGTGAGGAGGGGGATGTACACGGTGATATATCGGAGGGTGAAGATGAGGTGGACATCTTGCCTCTGTAGAGCCAGTTTGTGCAAGGAGAGATTAATTGCTTCTTTTTTGGGGGGGGGGGTCCAAACCAACCCGTCATATCAGTCACAGTCGTGTGGCAGACCCTGTCACTGAAATGATGGGTTGGTTAAAGTGTGCATGTCCTGTTTTGTTTATACAACATAAGGGTGGGTGGGAGGGCCCAAGGACAATTCCATCTTGCACCTCTTTTTTCTTTTCTTTTTCTTTGCATCATGTGCTGATTGGGGAGGGTTTTTTGGAAGGGACATCCTGCGTGACACTGCAGTGCCACTCCTAGATGGGCCCGGTGTTTGTGTCGGCCACTAGGGTCGCTAATCTTACTCACACAGTCAGCTACCTCATTGCGCCTCTTTTTTTCTTTGCGTCATGTGCTGTTTGGGGAGGGTTTTTTGGAAGGGACATCCTGCGTGACACTGCAGTGCCACTCCTAGATGGGCCCGGTGTTTGTGTCGGCCACTAGGGTCGCTAATCTTACTCACACAGTCAGCTACCTCATTGCGCCTCTTTTTTTCTTTGCGTCATGTGCTGTTTGGGGAGGGTTTTTTGGAAGGGACATCCTGCGTGACACTGCAGTGCCACTCCTAGATGGGCCCGGTGTTTGTGTCGGCCACTAGGGTCGCTAATCTTACTCACACAGTCAGCTACCTCATTGCGCCTCTTTTTTTCTTTGCGTCATGTGCTGTTTGGGGAGGGTTTTTTGGAAGGGACATCCTGCGTGACACTGCAGTGCCACTCCTAGATGTGCCCGGTGTTTGTGTCGGCCACTAGGGTCGCTAATCTTACTCACACAGCTACCTCATTGCGCCTCTTTTTTTCTTTGCGTCATGTGCTGTTTGGGGAGGGTTTTTTGGAAGGGCCATCCTGCGTGACACTGCAGTGCCACTCCTAGATGGGCCCGGTGTTTGTGTCGGCCACTAGGGTCGCTAATCTTACTCACACAGCTACCTCATTGCGCCTCTTTTTTTCTTTGCGTCATGTGCTGTTTGGGGAGGGTTTTTTGGAAGGGACATCCTGCGTGACACTGCAGTGCCACTCCTAGATGGGCCCGGTGTTTGTGTCGGCCACTAGGGTCGTTTATCTTACTCACACAGCGACCTCGGTGCAAATTTTAGGACTAAAAATAATATTGTGAGGTGTGAGGTATTCAGAATAGACTGAAAATGAGTGTAAATTATGGTTTTTGAGGTTAATAATACTTTGGGATCAAAATGACCCCCAAATTCTATGATTTAAGCTGTTTTTTAGTGTTTTTGGAAAAAAACACCCGAATCCAAAACACACCCGAATCCGACAAAAAAAATTCGGTGAGGTTTTGCCAAAACGCGTTCGAACCCAAAACACGGCCGCGGAACCGAACCCAAAACCAAAACACAAAACCCGAAAAATTTCAGGCGCTCATCTCTAATTTTGATCCCATAGTATTATTAACCTCAATAACCATAATTTACACTCATTTCCAGTCTATTCTGAACACCTCACACCTGACAATATTATTTTTAGTCCTAAAATTTGCACCGAGGTCGCTGGATGGCTAAGCTAAGCGACACAAGTGGCCGACACAAACACCTGGCCCATCTAGGAGTGGCACTGCAGTGTCAGGCAGGATGGCCCTTCCAAAAAATACTCCCCAAACAGCACATGACGCAAAGAAAAAAAGAGGCGCAATGAGGTAGCTGTGTGAGTAAGCTAAGCGACCCTAGTGGCCGACACAAACACCTGGCCCATCTAGGAGTGGCACTGCAGTGTCACGCAGGATGGCCCTTCCAAAAAATACTCCCCAAACAGCACATGACGCAAAGAAAAAAAGAGGCGCAATGACGTAGCTGTGTGAGTAAGCTAAGCGACCCTAGTGGCCGACACAAACACCTGGCCCATCTAGGAGTGGCACTGCAGTGTCAGGCAGGATGGCCCTTCCAAAAAATACTCCCCAAACAGCACATGACGCAAAGAAAAAAAGAGGCGCAATGAGGTAGCTGTGTGAGTAAGCTAAGCGACCCTAGTGGCCGGCACAAACACCTGGCCCATCTCACGCAGGATGGCCCTTCCAAAAAATACTCCCCAAACAGCACATGACGCAAAGAAAAAAAGAGGCGCAAGCTCTTCCCGTCCAGTGTTGGGAAGGTCAGGCATCGCAACCGACACAATTGGACTCTCCTTTGGGATTTGTGATTTCGAAGAACGCACAGTTCTTTGCTGTGCTTTTGCCGCAAGTCTTTTCTTTTTTCTAGCGAGAGGATGAGTGCTTCCATCCTCATGTGAAGCTGAACCACTAGCCATGAACATAGGCCAGGGCCTCAGCCATTCCTTGCCACTCCGTGTCGTAAATGGCATATTGGCAAGTTTACGCTTCTCCTCAGACGCTTTTAATTTTGATTTTTGGGTCATTTTTTTACTGATCTTTTGTGTTTTGGATTTTACATGCTCTGTACTATGACATTGGGCATCGGCCTTGGCAGACGACGTTGATGGCATGTCATCGTCTTGGCCATGACTAGTGGCAGCAGCTTCAGCACGAGGTGGAAGTGGATCTTGATCTTTCCCTATTTTTTTAACCTCCACATTTTTGTTCTCCATATTTTGCGCACAACTAAAAGCCACCACAGGTATACAATGTAGATGGGTGGCTAGTATAGTATTATATTACTTATGGACGACGAGTGACGACACAGAGGTAGGTACAGCCGTGGCCTACCGTACTGCTGCTTATATATATAATATACTGTATAACGGACCTGGTGGACACTGTCAGCAGACTGCTAAACTAGTATGAAGAAAAAAACAACAACACAGGTATACAATGTAGATGGATGGATAGTATATTATTATATTACTTATGGACGACGAGTGCACTAACGACACAGAGGTAGGTACAGCCGTGGCCTACCGTACTGCTGCTTATATATATAATATACTGTATAACTGACCTGGTGGACACTGTCAGCAGACTGCTAAACTAGTATGAAGAAAAAAACAACAACACAGGTATATAATGTAGATGGATGGATAGTATAGTATTATATTACTTATGGACGACGATTGCACTGACGACACAGAGGTAGGTACAGCCGTGGCCTACCGTACTGCTGCTTATATATATAATATACTGTATAACGGACCTGGTGGACACTGTCAGCAGACTGCTAAACTAGTATGAAGAAAAAAAAAAAACACAGGAGTGTTTTTCAGGCAGACGTATACTGGACTGGTGGTCACTGTCAGCTAAACTGTGCACTGTACTCCTGCTATAACTGCTCCCCAGTCCCCACAATTAGGCAGTGTGAGCAGAGCAGTGCACTCAGCACAGATATATCATGCAGCAGTGCAGCACACTGAGTGAGCACAGATATGGTGGTCGGAGCGTTTTTTTCAGGCAGAGAAACAAAGGATTAAACTCACTGGTGGTATAATCAAAACCCTGCACTGTACTCCCTAACAGCTGCTCCCCGTCCCCAATCCTCCCCACAATTATAACTAACTAAGTCACTCTGTGTTCTACTATAACGGAGAGGACGCCAGCCACGTCCTCTCCCTATCAATCTCAATGCACGTGTGAAAATGGCGGCGACGCGCGGCTCCTTATATAGAATCCGAGTCTCGCGAGAATCCGACAGCGGGATGATGACGTTCGGGCGCGCTCGGGTTAACCGAGCAAGGCGGGAGGATCCGAGTCGCTCGGACCCGTGAAAAAAAAAGGTGAAGTTCGGGCGGGTCGGATTCCGAGGATCCGAACCCGCTCATCACTATAAAATACCCATTATACAGACCAAACACCATAAAATGGAAAGAATCCCGATGTGGGGGTATTAGGCAAAAGGCCAATTCAACATGTATCTTAGTCACAAATGCAGCAGGACCCACTGTGCAAACCATATCCAGGGTACTGTCAAATAATAAACCAATCAACACAATTCCACAGGAATTGTGTCATTGACTGATCTACTGTACCTGTGGGGGATAAGAGAGATGTTGAATCAGTCTATATTTCCCTAGAACTTTCTTGGGCACTACACCCACCAGAGAAAGCACCAGGTCAGCCAAATAATGAAATTCAAAGGTGCAGGCCATTCACTCCAAACTTACCACCCTCAGCAATTTTTTTTCTAGCACATGTGGCACTTCACTCCCAGATTTCAGATTCTTGGGTGAACCCAATGACATAGTCCCAATATCCAGGACCAAGTCTTAAAAAGTCTGCCTCATTTTTGATCTGGATACTGAGAAAGCAATATGAACAATGTCCCGAGAAGGATGGGTAATGGGTAGAGATGTGCGGCGGGCACTTTTCGTGTTTTGGTTCTGGTACCATGCTCGTGTTTTGGACCTGGATTGGTTTTGCCAAAACCACCCTCCCGTGTTTTGGTTTTGGAACTGGATGATTTTTGAAAAAAGCATAAAAACAGCTAAAATCACAGAATTTGGGGGTAATTTTGATCCTACGGTATTATTAACCTAGATAGCATTCATTTCCATTCATTTACAGTCTATTCTGAACACCTCACACCTCATAATATTGTTTTTAGGCCAAAAGGTTGCACCGAGGTGGCTGTATGACTAAGCTAAGCGACTCAAGTGTGCGGCACAAACACCTGGCCCATCTAGGAGTGGCACTGCAGTGGCAGACAGGATGGCACTTAAAAAAAAATAGTCCCCAAACAGCACATCATGCAAAGAAGTAAAAGAGGTGCAATGAGGTAGCTGTATGGCTAGGCTAAGTGACACAAGTGTGCGGCACAAACACCTAGTCCATCTAGGGTTGGCACTGCAGTCCCACTGCACTAATGGCAGATACTGGATGCACGTCTAACACCAACATAGCTGTCAAGGCCTCAGTTATTCGCTTTGCAACAGGATGACTGCTGTCATATTTCATCTTCCTCGCATAGGACTGTTGGACAGTCGTTTGCTTAGTTGAGGTAGTACAAGTGGCCTTCCGACTTCCCCTCTGGGATGACGATCGACTCCCAGCAGCAACAACAGCAGTAGCAGTAGTAGGAAGTGGTTCTTATCTTTCCCTATTTTATCCTCCAAATTGTTGTTCTCCATTATTTTTTCTGGAGTTATATAACAATGGGGGTGATTCCGAGTTGTTCGCTCGCTAGCTGCTTTTAGCAGTATTGCACACGCTAAGCCGCCGCCCTCTGGGAGTGTATCTTAGCTTAGCAGAAGTGCGAACGAAAGATTAGCAGAATTGCGAATAGAAATTTCTTAGCAGTTTCTGAGTAGCTCCAGACTTACTCAGCCATTGCGACCAGCTCAGTCCTTTTTGTTCCTGGTTTGACGTCACAAACACACCCAGCGTTTGCTCAACCACTCCCCCGTTTCTCCAGCCACTCCTGCGTTTTGTAACTCAAACGCCTGCGTTTTTTCGCACACTCCCATAAAATGGCCAGTTTCTGCCCAGAAACACCCACCTCCTGTCATTCACACTCCGATCAGCACAGCGATGAAAAAGCTTCGTTATGCCGTGAGTAAAATACCTAACTTTTGTGTAAAATAACTAAGCACATGCACTCTGCGAACCTTGCGCATGTGCAGTAAGCGACTAATCGCCGGATAGCGAACAACTCGGAATGACCCCCAATATGCGGTACAGGAGAGCGTACCTATACACCACACAGGGCAAACCCTGTGAAAATTATTTGGATTCAATATTAATAACCCCTTTATTTGGAGTAAATAATATACAGCACAGGACAGCACCACTGAACTTATATGGCAGCACCACTGGACTGGACTTATACGGCAGTATCACTGGAATTATATTGCAGTACCACTGGACATATATATGGCAGTATCACTGGAATTACATGGCACTACCACTGGACATATATGGCAGTATCACTGGACTGGCTTCATACGGCAGTACCACTGGACATATATGGCAGTGTCACTGGATTTATACAGCAGTATCACTGGACTGGATTTATACAGCAGTACCACTAGACATATACGGCAGTATCACTAGATTTATACGGCAGTATCACTGGACTGGATTTATACGGCAGTACCACTGGATTTATACGGCAGTACCACTGGACTTATACGGCAGTATCACTGGACTGGATTTATATGGCAGTATCACTGGATTTATACAGCAGTACCACTGGAATTATACTGCAGTATCACTGGAGTTATACAGCAGTACCACTGGAATTATACTGCAGTATCACTGGACTTATACGGCAGTACCACTGGACTTATACGGCAGTACCACTGGAATTATACGTCGGTACCACTGGACTTATACGGCAGTACCACTGGACTGGATTTATACGGCAGGATCACTGGACTTATAAGGCAGTAGCACTGGACATATACGTCAGTATCACTGGACTGGATTTATATGCCAGTGCCACTGGACTTTTACGGCAGTATCACTGGACTTTTACGGCAGTACCACTAGACATATATGGCAGTATCACTGGACTGGATTTATATGGCAGTACCACTGGACATATACGGCAGTACCACTGGACATATACTGCAGTATCACTGGACTTATACGGCAGTATCACTAGACTGGATTTATAACCAGTACCACTGATTTTACACGGCAGTACCACTGGACATATACGGCAATATCACTTGACTGGACTTATACGTCAGTACCACTGGACTTATACGGCAGTACCACTGGACTTATACGGCAGTACCACTGGACTTATACGGCAGTACCTCTGGAATTATACGTCAGTACCACTGGACTTATACGGCAGTACCACTGGACTGGATTTATACGGCAGGATCACTGGACTTATAAGGCAGTGGCACTGGACATATACGTCAGTATCACTGGACTGGATTTATATGCCAGTATCACTGGACTTTTACGGCAGTATCACTGGACTTTTACGGCAGTACCACTAGACATATATGGCAGTACTACTGGACATATACGGCAGTATCACTGGACTGGATTTATATGGCAGTACCACTGGACATATACGGCAGTATCACTGGACATATACGGCAGTATCACTGGACATATACGGCAGTATCACTGGACATATACGGCAGTACCACTGGACATATACTGCAGTATCACTGGACTTATACGGCAGTATCACTAGACTGGATTTATAACCAGTACCACTGATTTTACACGGCAGTACCACTGGACATATACAGCAATATCACTTGACTGGATTTATACGTCAGTATCACTGGACTTATACGTCAGTACCACTGGACTTATACAGCAGTATCACTGGAATTATGCGTCAGTACAACTGGACTTATACGGCAGTACCGCTGGACTGGATTTATACGGCAGAATCATTGGACTTATAAGGCAGTAGCACTGGACATATACAGCAGTATCACTGGAATTATATGGCAGTACCACTGGACTTATACGGCAGTACCACTGGACTGGATTTATACGGCAGGATCACTGGACTTATACAGCAGTATCACTGGAATTATATGGCAGTACCACTGGACATATACGTCAGTATCACTGGACTGGATTTATATGCCAGTACCACTGGATTTATACGGCAGTATCATGGACTTATGCGGCAGTATCACTGGACTGGATTTATATGGCAGTACCACTGGACATATACGGCAGTATCACTGGACTTATAAGGCAGTACCACTGGACATACACTGCAGTATCAATGGACTTTTACGGCAGTATCACTAGACTGGATTTATACACCAGTACCACTGATTTTACACGGCAGTACCACTGGACATATACAGCAATATCACTTGACTGGATTTATACGGCAGTACCAATGGACATATACAGCAGTATCACTGGTCTTATACGACAGTATCACTGGACTTGATTTATTCGGCAGTATCCACTGGACTTATTTGGCAGTATCAACTGGACATATACGACAGTATCACTGGACATTTACGGCAATATCACTGGACATATAAGGCAGTATCACTGGATTTATACGACAGTACCACTGGGCTTATACAGCAGCACAGGGACACCACCACTGGACTGGTGCAGCACAACACAGCACCACTGTAATGGACTGGACTTATACAGAAGCACTGGACACAACCACTGTGACTGGACTAATGCATCACAAGACACCACCACTGTACTGATGCATCACAACACAGCACCACTGGACTGGACTTCTACAGCAGCACTGGACATATGGCAGCAGAGGACACCGCCACTGTGACTGGACTGATGCAGCATAAGACACTGCACTGGACTGAGCCGCACAAGACAGCACTGGAATCACCACCCCACTTTCCCTCCCGCACAGACACTGAGGACGGAGACACGTCCTCTCGCTACACTCTCCAATGCCGGAGTGAAAATGGCGGTGACACGCGGCTCCTTATATGGAATCCAAACCCCAGCGAGAATCCGACAGTGGGATGATGACATTTTGCCTCGTTTTGGTTTCTGAGTCAGGTGGGAAAACCCGAGCCTGACTCGGATCCAGGCTCGGGTAGTGAAGTTTGGGGATGTTCGGTTCTCAGGGAACCAAACACGCCCACCTCTAGTGATGGGACTTACTTAGAAGCCCCACCCAGCTTGCCCATGGGATAGGGCTCAAATCTGGCATGTGATTTTGTATGAGAGCAGGAGTGGGTTAGATTAAGGTTCTGCTTTTAAAAGAGAGCATTCAGATCCAGGGTCTGATTAAACTGGTATTGTCAGATCTGTGATCTAATGTTATTACACTTGTAATAAAAGGAAGCCACTGGAAATTGTGTTCATTATTTCTTTTAACAATATTATTTTTGCTCTCAAATTGTTTCTGTATGTGTAGTAGTTGTTTTAATGTGTAAGCAAACTTATAATGTGACTGTAAGGAATACTAAGGAGGCAGGAGCTAGTAGAAGACTACTAGATAGTATGTGGTGAAACTTGCCAGAAGTCTTCAAAAGGTGTGACTGCAGTCTCTATCAGTGAGGAGTGGACCTGGTCCTTTGTGTAGGTTTTTCTGCTCTAGAGCAGGTAAGACAACATGAGGGGGCTGGGGCTGTCTCTGATTTGGGAGAACTTTACACTGGAAATGGCATTGGCAATCATAATAATTCATGGGTGGCGCTGGTTGGTATATAGAGGACAAGAAGCATTCTTTTAGGGGGCTTTGAGGCACCTACTGTATAGCGTCAAGATTGGGCTCTGAGGCATGTACAGTATGTTTGATACCCGTACAGGTGAAGATATAAATGGTGTGAAATGGTTATAAGGTGGACTTACCAATGTATGAGAAGGAGGTGGCTGGGGCAGGGCTGGTCGAATGTGTGTTTGAATGAGGTGGTTGGCATATACTGTATATATGTGGTGAGTGAGATGGAGTTGATCTAAGAGTGTTTATGTATCATTCTGAGGTGGATGGGGCAGGGCTAGGGTATGTATATGTGTGAGAGGGAGGTGGCTGGAACAGGAGCATATGTGTGTCAGAGGGAGGTGGCTTGGGAATATGTGTGTGAGAGGGAAGTGGCTGGGCCAGGGCTGGGTGTATATGTGTGAGAGGTAGGTGGCTGGGGCATGGCTGGGTATACTGTATGTGTGTGAGTGTGAGGTGGTTATGGTGCTACCATGAGGATATTTATGTATCATACTGAAGTAGGGCTAGGATATCATATATAGATGGGTCCACCGTTATCTTGGCTGACTGAGGTGTTAGTCGCGATCAGGCATACGCAGTGTGTCTGGGTGCAAGGAGGTGCGCCTAGTCGAAGGGAGGCGCACAGAGCGTATGGCGTTACCTTTGAGTGTAATACCTAAGATCATCCACCAGATGTCGCTTTTTAAAATCACCAATGCGCATACACGTGCTCTCAATTAAAATACAATACTGAACTACAGCGTAAGAACTACTTTACTGGTGCGTTTCATTATGCTACAGTATGTCATACAGTCTATAACAGTATATACAGTACAGCTGCAAATAGTACAGCATATACAGATGCAAACTAACAAGTTACAGATACAGTATGATCTATTGATGTTAGGGATATGTGAGCGTCCAAATCCCGTAGTAGTAAATATAATGGGGAGAGATAAAAGCTCATCCCTAAGTTCCCGGATGCCAAATCACTGTGTGTATAGTTTATACAGGCGTAAATGAACGTGTTAAAACTAGAGATGAGCGCCGGAAATTTTTCGGGTTTTGTGTTTTGGTTTTGGGTTCGGTTCCGCGGCCGTGTTTTGGGTTCGACCGCGTTTTGGCAAAACCTCACCGAATTTTTTTTGTCGGATTCGGGTGTGTTTTGGATTCGGGTGTTTTTTTCAAAAAACCCTAAAAAACAGCTTAAATCATAGAATTTGGGGGTAATTTTGATCCCAAAGTATTATTAACCTCAAAAAACATAATTTACACTCATTTTCAGCCTATTCTGAACACATCACACCTCACAATATTATTTTTAGTCCTAAAATTTGCACTGAGGTCGCTGTGTGAGTAAGATAAGCGACCCTAGTGGCCGACACAAACACCGGGCCCATCTAGGAGTGGCACTGCAGTGTCACGCAGGATGTCCCTTCCAAAAAACCCTCCCCAAACAGCACATGACGCAAAGAAAAAAAGAGGCGCAATGAGGTAGCTGTGTGAGTAAGATTAGCGACCCTAGTGGCCGACACAAACACCGGGCCCATCTAGGAGTGGCACTGCAGTGTCACGCAGGATGTCCCTTCCAAAAAACCCTCCCCAAACAGCACATGACGCAAAGAAAAAAAGAGGCGCAATGAGGTAGCTGACTGTGTGAGAAAGATAAGCGACCCTAGTGGCCGACACAAACACCGGGCCCATCTAGGAGTGGCACTGCAGTGTCACGCAGGATGTCCCTTCCAAAAAACCCTCCCCAAACAGCACATGACGCAAAGAAAAAAAGAGGCGCAATGAGGTAGCTGTGTGAGAAAGATAAGCGACCCTAGTGGCCGACACAAACACCGGGCCCATCTAGGAGTGGCACTGCAGTGTCACGCAGGATGTCCCTTCCAAAAAACCCTCCCCAAACAGCACATGACGCAAAGAAAAATAAAAGAAAAAAGAGGTGCAAGATGGAATTGTCCTTGGGCCCTTCCCACCCACCCTTATGTTGTATAAACAAAACAGGACATGCACACTTTAACCAACCCATCATTTCAGTGACAGGGTCTGCCACACGACTGTGACTGAAATGACGGGTTGGTTTGGACCCCCACCAAAAAAGAAGCAATTAATCTCTCCTTGCACAAACTGGCTCTACAGAGGCAAGATGTCCACCTCATCATCATCCTCCGATATATCACCGTGTACATCCCCCTCCTCACAGATTATCAATTCGTCCCCACTGGAATCCACCATCTCAGCTCCCTGTGTACTTTGTGGAGGCAATTGCTGCTGGTCAATGTCTCCGCGGAGGAATTGATTATAATTCATTTTAATGAACATCATCTTCTCCACATTTTCTGGATGTAACCTCGTACGCCGATTGCTGACAAGGTGAGCGGCGGCACTAAACACTCTTTCGGAGTACACACTTGTGGGAGGGCAACTTAGGTAGAATAAAGCCAGTTTGTGCAAGGGCCTCCAAATTGCCTCTTTTTCCTGCCAGTATAAGTACGGACTGTGTGACGTGCCTACTTGGATGCGGTCACTCATATAATCCTCCACCATTCTATCAATGTTGAGAGAATCATATGCAGTGACAGTAGACGACATGTCCGTAATCGTTGTCAGGTCCTTCAGTCCGGACCAGATGTCAGCATCAGCAGTCGCTCCAGACTGCCCTGCATCACCGCCAGCGGGTGGGCTCGGAATTCTGAGCCTTTTCCTCGCACCCCCAGTTGCGGGAGAATGTGAAGGAGGAGATGTTGACAGGTCGCGTTCCGCTTGACTTGACAATTTTGTCACCAGCAGGTCTTTCAACCCCAGCAGACCTGTGTCTGCCGGAAAGAGAGATCCAAGGTAGGCTTTAAATCTAGGATCGAGCACGGTGGCCAAAATGTAGTGCTCTGATTTCAACAGATTGACCACCCGTGAATCCTTGTTAAGCGAATTAAGGGCTGCATCCACAAGTCCCACATGCCTAGCGGAATCGCTCCCTTTTAGCTCCTTCTTCAATGCCTCCAGCTTCTTCTGCAAAAGCCTGATGAGGGGAATGACCTGACTCAGGCTGGCAGTGTCTGAACTGACTTCACGTGTGGCAAGTTCAAAGGGCATCAGAACCTTGCACAACGTTGAAATCATTCTCCACTGCACTTGAGACAGGTGCATTCCACCTACTATATCGTGCTCAATTGTATAGGCTTGAATGGCCTTTTGCTGCTCCTCCAACCTCTGAAGCATATAGAGGGTTGAATTCCACCTCGTTACCACCTCCTGCTTCAGATGATGGCAGGGCAGGTTCAGGCGTTTTTGGTGGTGCTCCAGTCTTCTGTACGTGCTGCCTGTACGCCGAAAGTGTCCCGCAATTTTTCTGGCCACCGACAGCATCTCTTGCACGCCCCTGTCGTTTTTTAAAAAATTCTGCACCACCAAATTCAAGGTATGTGCAAAACATGGGACGTGCTGGAATTTGCCCAGATGTAATGCACGCACAATATTGCTGGCGTTGTCCGATGCCACAAATCCACAGGAGAGTCCAATTGGGGTAAGCCATTCCGCGATGATCTTCCTCAGTTGCCGTAAGAGGTTTTCAGCTGTGTGCGTATTCTGGAAACCGGTGATACAAAGCGTAGCCTGCCTAGGAACGAGTTGGCGTTTGCGAGATGCTGCTACTGGTGCCGCCGCTGCTGTTCTTGCGGCGGGAGTCCATACATCTACCCAGTGGGCTGTCACAGTCATATAGTCCTGACCCTGCCCTGCTCCACTTGTCCACATGTCCGTGGTTAAGTGGACATTGGGTACAGCTGCATTTTTTAGGACACTGGTGACTCTTTTTCTGAGGTCTGTGTACATTTTCGGTATCGCAACCCTAGAGAAATGGAACCTAGATGGTATTTGGTACCGGGGACACAGTACCTCCAACAAGTCTCTAGTTGGCTCTGCAGTAATGATGGATACCGGAACCACGTTTCTCACCACCCAGGATGTCAAGGCCTCAGTTATCCGCTTTGCAGTAGGATGACTGCTGTGATATTTAATCTTCCTCGCAAATGACTGTTGGACAGTCAATTGCTTGGTGGAAGTAGTAAAAGTGGTCTTACGACTTCCTCTCTGGGATGACCATCGACTCCCAGCAGCAACAACAGCAGCGCCAGCAGCAGTAGGCGTTACACGCAAGGATGTATCGGAGGAATCCCAGGCAGGAGAGGACTCGTCAGACTTGCCAGTGACATGGCCTGCAGGACTATTGGCATTCCTGGGGAAGGAGGAAATTGACACTGAGGGAGTTGGTGGGGTGGTTTGCGTGAGCTTGGTTACAAGAGGAAGGGATTTACTGGTCAGTGGAGTGCTTCCGCTGTCACCCAAAGTTTTTGAACTTGTCACTGACTTATTATGAATGCGCTGCAGGTGACGTATAAGGGAGGATGT
The DNA here is from genome assembly GCF_028390025.1 of Pseudophryne corroboree. Lineage (NCBI taxonomy): Eukaryota > Metazoa > Chordata > Amphibia > Anura > Myobatrachidae > Pseudophryne > Pseudophryne corroboree. The sequence goes on along the minus strand of NC_086445.1, from coordinate 406,950,044 downwards.
TCCGAGGTGGTTAACGTCCTTACCCCTACTTATTACAGCTTGACAAAGGGAACACACGGCTTGACACCTGTTGTCCGCATTTCTGGTGAAATACCTCCACACCGAAGAGCTGATTTTTTTGGTATTTTCACCTGGCATGTCAACGGCCATATTCGTCCCACGGACAACAGGTGTCTCCCCGGGTGCCTGACTTAAACAAACCACCTCACCATCAGAATCCTCCTTGTCAATTTCCTCCCCAGCGCCAGCAACACCCATATCCTCCTCATCCTGGTGGACTTCAACACTGACATCTTCAATCTCACTATCAGGAACTGGACTGCGGGTGCTCCTTCCAGCACTTGCAGGGGGCGTGCAAATGGTGGAAGGCGCATGCTCTTCACATCCAGTGTTGGGAAGGTCAGGCATCGCAACCGACACAATTGGACTCTCCTTGTGGATTTGGGATTTCGAAGAACGCACAGTTCTTTGCTGTGCTTTTGCCAGCTTGAGTCGTTTCATTTTTCTAGCGAGAGGCTGAGTGCTTCCATCCTCATGTGAAGCTGAACCACTAGCCATGAACATAGGCCAGGGCCTCAGCCGTTCCTTGCCACTCCGTGTGGTAAATGGCATATTGGCAAGTTTACGCTTCTCCTCCGACAATTTTAGTTTAGGTTTTGGAGTCCTTTTTTTTCTGATATTTGGTGTTTTGGATTTGACATGCTCTGTACTATGACATTGGGCATCGGCCTTGGCAGACGACGTTGCTGGCATTTCATCGTCTCGGCCATGACTAGTGGCAGCAGCTTCAGCACGAGGTGGAAGTGGATCTTGATCTTTCCCTAATTTTGGAACCTCAACTTTTTTGTTCTCCATATTTTATAGGCAGAACTAAAAGGCACCTCAGGTAAACAATGGAGATGGATGGATTGGATACTAGTATACAATTATGGACGGACTGCCACGGTTAGGTGGTATAAAAAAACCACGGTTAGGTGGTATATATTATAATAATAATACAATTATGGATGGACGGACTGCCTGCCGACTGCCGACACAGAGGTAGCCACAGCCGTGAACTACCGCACTGTACACTGGTTGATAAAGAGATAGTAGTATACTCGTAACAACTAGTATGACACTATGACGACGGTATAAAGAAAGAAAAAAAAATACCACAGTTAGGTGGTATATATTATAATAATAATACAATTATGGATGGACGGACTGCCTGCCGACTGCCGACACAGAGGTAGCCACAGCCGTGAACTACCGCACTGTACACTGGTTGATAAAGAGATAGTAGTATACTCGTAACAACTAGTATGACACTATGACGACGGTATAAAGAATGAAAAAAAAACCACGGTTAGGTGGTATATATTATAATAATAATACAATTATGGATGGACGGACTGCCTGCCGACTGCCGACACAGAGGTAGCCACAGCCGTGAACTACCGCACTGTACACTGGTTGATAAAGAGATAGTAGTATACTCGTAACAACTAGCATGACACTATGACGACGGTATAAAGAATGAAAAAAAAACCACGGTTAGGTGGTATATATTATAATAATAATACAATTATGGATGGACGGACTGCCTGCCGACTGCCGACACAGAGGTAGCCACAGCCGTGAACTACCGCACTGTACACTGGTTGATAAAGAGATAGTAGTATACTCGTAACAACTAGTATGACACTATGACGACGGTATAAAGAAAGAAAAAAAAATACCACAGTTAGGTGGTATATATTATAATAATAATACAATTATGGATGGACGGACTGCCTGCCGACTGCCGACACAGAGGTAGCCACAGCCGTGAACTACCGCACTGTACACTGGTTGATAAAGAGATAGTAGTATACTCGTAACAACTAGTATGACACTATGACGACGGTATAAAGAATGAAAAAAAAACCACGGTTAGGTGGTATATATTATAATAATAATACAATTATGGATGGACGGACTGCCTGCCGACTGCCGACACAGAGGTAGCCACAGCCGTGAACTACCGCACTGTACACTGGTTGATAAAGAGATAGTAGTATACTCGTAACAACTAGTATGACACTATGACGACGGTATAAAGAATGAAAAAAAAACCACGGTTAGGTGGTATATATTATAATAATAATACAATTATGGATGGACGGACTGCCTGCCGACTGCCGACACAGAGGTAGCCACAGCCGTGAACTACCGCACTGTACACTGGTTGATAAAGAGATAGTAGTATACTCGTAACAACTAGTATGACACTATGACGACGGTATAAAGAATGAAAAAAAAACCACGGTTAGGTGGTATATATTATAATAATAATACAATTATGGATGGACGGACTGCCTGCCGACTGCCGACACAGAGGTAGCCACAGCCGTGAACTACCGCACTGTACACTGGTTGATAAAGAGATAGTAGTATACTCGTAACAACTAGTATGACACTATGACGACGGTATAAAGAATGAAAAAAAAACCACGGTTAGGTGGTATATATTATAATAATAATACAATTATGGATGGACGGACTGCCTGCCGACTGCCGACACAGAGGTAGCCACAGCCGTGAACTACCGCACTGTACACTGGTTGATAAAGAGATAGTAGTATACTCGTAACAACTAGTATGACACTATGACGACGGTATAAAGAAAGAAAAAAAAATACCACGGTTAGGTGGTATATATTGTAATACAATTATGGATGGACGGACTGCCTGCCGAGTTCCGACTGCCGACACAGAGGTAGCCACAGCCGTGAACTACCGCACTGTACTGTGTCTGCTGCTAATATAGACTGGTTGATAAAGAGATAGTATACAATACATACAACAATATACTACTATACTGGTGGTCAGGCACTGGTCACCACTAGTCACACTGGCAGTGGCACTCCTGCAGCAAAAGTGTGCACTGTTTAATTTTAAATTAATATAATATTATGTACTCCTGGGGGCTCCTGCTATAACAACCTGCAGTGCTCCCCAGTCTCCCCCACAATTATTATAAGCTTTGCCTTTTATACATTGATGTGCAGCACACTGGGCTGAGCTGAGTGCACACAGACTGAGTCACACTGTGTGACTGGCTGCTGCTGTGTATCGTTTTTTTTCAGGCAGAGAACGGATATAGCAGAGAACGGACGGATATATTATATTAAAATAAATAAAAGTTAACTAACAACAACTGCACTGGTCACTGTGGTAAACTCTGTCTGACTCTGCACAATCTCTCTCTCTCTTCTAATCTAATTTCTAATGGAGAGGACGCCAGCCACGTCCTCTCCCTATCAATCTCAATGCACGTGTGAAAATGGCGGCGACGCGCGGCTCCTTATATAGAATCCGAGTCTCGCGAGAATCCGACAGCGTCATGATGACGTTCGGGCGCGCTCGGGTTAACCGAGCAAGGCGGGAGGATCCGAGTCTGCTCGGACCCGTGAAAAAAAACATGAAGTTCGTGCGGGTTCGGTTTCAGAGAAACCGAACCCGCTCATCTCTAGTTAAAACACTTGTGTATGCAGACGCAACTAATGTGTGAAAGGAATAATGTAGCTCATTGACTTTACAGTATGTACAGTGCACGAAATGAGCATCCGGATTGACATGTTATAATATCACCCACCCCTGTAGCCCAATTGGTTTAAAAATAATTTACGCTCCAATTGATGCCCCACTCCCACTGTAACTCCACCCACATTATCCACAGCTCCACCCCCAGGGGGGCCCTGCCTATTTTATCAGTCCCAGTCCCCACAATTTCTGATGGCAGCTCTGGCGGTATGTGCATATTCTACCGGTAAAATCAGTGAAGAGGGGAGACTTTGCTGCTTTAAGAAGATCTTGGAGAAGATCTTTTACTTTCCATGGTTTCTTAATATGTAGAGTGCTTTAAAAGGCAAGTTTCTCCTTTCCAAATGCTTTAGAAGACTTTCAATTGCTTTGCTTATGTCTACAAGATTAAAGTACCACTATTCTCAATGACTTTGTGTATTTACACTTGGGAAGGGCTGAATTTAGTGCAAGCTTTAGTAATATGTTAGGCAACCTCAACTACAGTGTATGTTACTCTTGTATGAAGTACTAATTTATCAATTTTCTCCAGAAGTAGCGACTTTCCTATAGCGTTTGGAAATAAATCTTAATTGCTGTCGAGGAGAAAGAGAATGAAGGAGCGTAATGGCAATTTCTTCTGCTCTACAGAATAGAAATGGGAAGGAGTGCTGCTGAACAGTGAGGCTGGTACAGTACCTAAACAATGGGACAGCACTGCTTATTCTCCCTACACTTCTTCTGTTTGTCTAAGTGGGGATACAGTGACAGGCATTACAATGGCTGAATCAGCAGCATTATGAGAGACAGGTGAAGCCTCTCACTTCCACCTCTACCTAAGTACCCTGTGGAAAGTGGTAACCTCTCTCTCTGTTTCACTTGATAGCTGCCAGCTACTCCACATCTCTGTCTATTCTCAGACGCCTCACCCCCTGGCTGGGTTCTCACTGCTCTTACTGTTGCCGCACCAACAGTTAGGAGCTGGATGGTTAATACTTTGGGTGACATGTAATAGGATGTGATTTTTAGACTTTTGAGACTTTTAGTCAAAAAAACTGCTGAAATCACCTGTTTTGACTTGAGTAATTCGCAAATGTATTAGGATGCGAATTACACTCTAATTTGCATTTTTCACAGAAAAAAAAGCAAATTTTTACCTCTCGTTTTTATTTTGCACAAATCGCAAATGTAATAGTATGCGATTTTGGAAATCGCACTTAAAAATGTACAAAAAACCGCACACAAAACAGACTAGGTAGAGCTAGGCGATTTGGAGTACTTCCAACATCCCCCCCACCAAAAAAAAAGGGCTACCTTTTGCACAGGTGAGCCATACTTTCATCAGTAACACCACTACAAATACCCCTACATCATGCAGGGCACCTGTGAAGGATTGAGTAATGGAGTTTTTGCAGTCAGGAGTTGAGCTGTGTGTATGTGATATTGCACGTTTGGAGGAGCTGCGCAGGAGGAGGGCGCAGGCTGCGCACCAGATCCAGGTCCCCAGACCACTTCGTGCTTCACGTAGGTACCGTGCGAGGGTGTACCTGGACTCCCTCTCAGATCAAGAGGTGGTGGAGATGTTTCGGCTGAACCGCACAAACCTCTTGAGCTTATATGAGCAGGTGAGACATGATTTGGAGCCATATGGCTCTGCCAACTATGCAGTGTCTGGGCTGCAAAAATTAATGTGTGCCCTGCACTTTTTAGCCACAGGCACCACTCAGTCTGTGAGCACTTGGTCGCTGGGGGTTACACAAGCCACTTTCTCAAGGCATTTATCTCAAGTGTTATATGCCTTGAAGAAACTGTGGCACACATATTTCACATTCCCAAGTTCTGAGTCCGAGTGGCAGGACCTGAAGGTGGCATTCTATCGGCTCTCAGTATTCCCTAATGTGCTGGGGGCCATAGACTGGATTCGGGCACCACACGTGAGGGGCTATGTCTTTGTCAATCAACATGGGCATCACTCCCTCAATGTGCAGGTGGTGTGTGACGCTAACCTTAGAATTCTCAGTATGGTTGCAGATTACCCAGGGTCTTGCCATGGGGTGGTCTTCTGTTTGCCGGCGGCCGGGCTCCCGACGACCAGCATACCGGCGCTGGAATCTTGACCGCCGGCATACTGACATCTTTTCTCCCTCTTGGGGGTCCACGACCCCCCTGGAGGGAGAATAGATAGCATGGCACGCGTAGCGCACCACCGTGCCCGCAAGGGGCTCATTTGCACTCGCCCAGCTGTCGGTATGCCGGCACCGGTATGCTGGTTGCCGGGAGCCCGGCCGCCGGCATACCCTACTACACCCTTTCCATGATGCCTATATTCTGCATCACTCATCCCTTTGGGATCGCTTCCAGCAGTAAACCATGCCTGAGAGATGGCTACTTGGTAGGTACATTTAAGTTATCCTTTAATGTGTTTCCTAATATGTCCTTTAAAAAGTACTGTTTTACTGCCTAACAATGCAGCATGACCCTGAACCACAATGGTGTGCTTATTTTGACAGTAACACACTTATTTGTGTCATTAAGTCAACTTACATTACTCTGAGTGTGGTTATGTGTAGTAATAACTGACTGTTAGGGTCTGGTAATTAACTGTACCTTAGTGTGTAACAAATACCTGAATACAAATGTAATTAATCATTCATAACCACAACTTATGTTTTGCAGGGGATTCATGGTATGGGTGTCTACCGTGGCTCATGACACCTCTGCGTAATCCACAAGGCCCTTCACAGCACCAATATAACGATGCACACATAGCCACCCGCAATTTTGTGGAACGCACTTTTGAGGTGCTGAAACGTCGTTTCAGGTGTTTGGACCGGTCATCAGGTACACTACTTTTTCAACCACCCAAAGCAGTGATGATCATCCAGGCTTGCTGCATTCTGGTTGGTCAGAAAAGCGCACATTACCGGGTCATAATATTGCGTCAAATCGCATGACATCGCATGCTTCAGTCCCGAGTTTGCATCCTATTATATTTGCGATTTCAACAAAAAATTAACGATTTTAAAACATGTGATAGGTGGCGATTTCGGAATCTTATTAACCCTCATCCACTCACTGGTCAGCTACAGATTTGACTACTCCAACCTCCTCCTACCTAGTTTCCCAGACTCTACACTGGCTCCCTTTCCTCTTCAGAACCCAGTTCAAGCTTCTCATACTCACTTACAAAGTCCTCATCCAATCCTCTCCCATTTACATTTCTGACATACTCCCCTTTCACACTCCCAGCCTCCCTCCCCCCCATTTTGCTCGAGAAACGCATGCCATGTCTTCTGGCAACTTATTTCCTCCTCTCGCTTCGGCTTTCAAGATTTTGTTTGCGCTGCTCCATACCTCTGGAATTCTCTCCCTTTCTCTCAGACTCTCCTCCTCTCTACAAAAGTTCAAATGGGCTCTTGAGACCTACTTCTTGATCATTGTCATCCGCTCTCTTCCTAACTCACTGTTCCTTGCTCTTTTTTGTTGTATGTGCCATCTGTCATCCCTGTCTCTCTGCCCCTCCCCTGTAGAATGTAAGCTCTTACGAGCAGGGCCCTTTTCCTTCTTGTGCTTGTGCTTCCCTTACTTTTATTATCATATTATCCATACTCCTTGCAATGGCAACTAACCCTTGCCGCCCTGCTGCTTATTTGAGTGTCATGATCATTGATGCAGCAATGTTTAGAAACCATACCCTTGTCCTGCATTATTTTGTATTGTAAATCTCTGTGTTTTTGATTTGCTCATTTGTTTATGTACTTTGTAAGGTGCTGCAGAACCCTTGTGGCACCATATAAATAAAGGATAATAATAATAGTAAGCAACATTTTCCATTCCACTGGTACTGGAATAGTCCCAGGACTTCAGGCTCAGTAGGGAATTACTGAATGTCACAGTAGGTATAGCAGATGGTATAATACTTTATCTCAGTAAATATAACCAGAGGTCATGACATTCAGCAGACAGTGGATCACGGTGGGTAATGTGGTTGAAACCAAGACAGGCCACAGACAGCAGATCTCCAGCAACATAGCGGAGGTCAGGGAAGGCAGCAGATACTGAGTTAATTTCTAGTAGCTGAGGTCAGGGCAGGAACGGTTGTAGCAAAGTGTTCTCAGAGAGTCAAGGTTGAGTGAGGATGTGTCAAGGAATCTGGGTCTAGGTAGAGTTAGATGTAAGTCTAAATACGTCTGCTTCCAGGTGTATTTTTTTACACATAGCATACAGGTGCAAGTGCTGCTGCTGATGATTAGTAGCAATCCAAGCACACACATCGGGCTGGCACATTGCAAGATGGGAATTGTGAATATGGGTTGAAATACATAAATCATACACCCAATTTACTTCCAACTCAGCATCATGTTTTTTGAGTTTTTACAAGGACTATATTGTTGTGGGGTTATTTTTCCCGTTTGTTTTTTACCTTAACATTTGTGTCATGTAGACATCAACAATTTGCAGTCCTCTACACAGAATAATCCAGGGTACAGCAGTGGTACATCCAGTTGGATCCACTTTTTATTACATTTAAAAAGCCCCAGGACAAATAGATTACCATAATTACTATTGAACATCAACTTCGCAGTCAACTGTTGTATATTTATGTTATATGGGGATTTCTTTTAATTTTTTTTATTATGTTTTCAGTTGTATTCTTAGTGACACCTAAAGAAATATTATTGAACAAAGTTAATGTTCAGGGAAATATTAAAAATAGTTTTTACTAATACTGCCATTTTATTTATAGTAACATAACAATTCCTTCTCAGTTGATTTGCACTACCATGACTATCTTAGTAAACTTAAGTTACATAAAGCTTAATTACTTTCAGCTCTTTCATCGGCTTTGTTGCATCTCCTAAATATATAGTAGGTATGAATGGAAGAGAGAACATATGGAACATTTTTGTACAGCATGACTCCACCCACTAATGCCGTCCACATGAAATCACTATATCTGCCGTAAGTACAAAGCAGGTGTGAAATAACTATTACTATATATGGTAATACTATCAGATAAATTATAAAATTGCCTCTTTACTTTAATGGTAAAAAAAGAAAAAAAAATAAGGAAAAAAAAAAGAATCTTGTTTTCTCTCAAAAACCCAGCTGGGACGTATTGGGTGTTAGTTTGTACATATTATTTTACAGGTGCTTTATACCCAGTAGCCTTTCAAAGAAATGCTCAAGGCATTTATACGGAACTGATTTTACTTGAATCATTAGTGATCTTTCACTCTCATCATGATGCAGTAGTTGCTATTCAAATAAGACAATAGATCTCAGATGCTTCAAGACATCTCCATTGTAAAGAGTCCATTAAGGCAGAGAATTGCTCAGTACCCAGCTGCCTTGTCCTTCTCTCATTCCACTTGAATTGCTAAGTGTTTTTTTTTTTTGTTTTTTTACTTAGATTCATTATGTTTTTTATATTTGAAATATGCAATAGAAGAAAATATCCAACACCAAGCCACCAAGAAGGAAAGGTGAGAATTTAGAATAAAATCAGTACAGTTATTCATTAAACAGTAAATTAACTGAAAGAGTGTACGGATTGATTGAGATTGTAGTGACATTATAAATAATAAGTCAAACCATGTCGGAAGCAAAATTCTGGAATGGAAAGGGAAACGCTGCAACGCTTCTCTTCTGCTGTAGTTTCAGTAACAGTCACCAGGCTGAGTGTGAAGGAAGCTGGTGACTGAACTGTCGGCGGCTCCTTTAACAAGAAATATAAACACAGGGGGGTAGGAAAGGGTGTAATTTACATTTTTTGGCTCTTTTATACATTTTTGTGTTAATTTTTTCACTTTTTTAATTTGAATTTTGACATGTAAAAAAATATATTTATGGTTTTTAATGTGTGATAATTTAAATACATTAAACAATGATCAGAGACCTGGGTAAAATATGTGATGTCTAACTTGTTCTGCTGGGCAGGTGCACATTGGGTAATTCCATCCCTTTATACTGCAGGCAGTCATGAAATCTCTTATGCTGCTCTGTTCACACGCTATAAGGACTGACCTCAAATACCCTTTATGAGGACTCTACTCAGGGAACGTTGATATGCAGTTTGGAACCAGCACTTTATGTATATGATCAGTGAGCTATGTGAATTACTAATAATCCATTTGTGATTAGGTTAGGTTGATGTAATTTCACTTACTAACATAATATATATTATTTATCTAATTATATAGAATGGAAGCCATTTATAGCTGAACGTACTTGTGCCCAAAGACGCAGACATAACATTTGTGGCACATAAATGGCACATTGTTCACTTTACATACATGCAATTCAGAATACAATCACGTAATCACTTGCATCTGCATAAATATGCTTTTAGAGTGCATATCTAATCTCTACAGGGTGGATACTTGAGATGCCATTAAACATGGTGTTTTAATATGGTACAAAAGGAGTTACAGTAGATAATTTATTAAATATTTTATGAAAATATTTGTGTACTGGTACCTGCCTAACAATATTTCAGTTGTGAAGTTTCCCCTTGCAGAAGATGCGCTGTGCACTAGGCTATGACAGGCTGAACTGGTCACACTGCGGGGCTCTCTGTCATAATGTGACTGCACTGGTTTATTCAGCATGGAGATGCATTCCCTAGGGGAATCAGAACCATGTCCAAAACAGTGTTAGCAAATAAGCCCTAATAGGCCCAGATTTATCAAGCCTTGGAAAATGATAAATTGCACCATGATAGAGTACCAACCAGTCAGCTCCTGTCATTTTTCAAACAAGGGCCCAAATGTAACAAGCCTTAAAAAGTGGAGACGAATAAAGAGTGATAATGCAGCAGCCAATCAGCTTCCTAAATACCATGTCACAGGCTGTGTTTGATAAATGACAGGAGCTGGTTGGCTGGTGCGTTTTCACTCTTTATCCGTCTCCACTTTATAACTTTTAAAGGCTTAATAGATTTGGGCCATTTACTATGTACAGTGCAGTCTGCAGTTGGTTTCCACCAAATTAAGTGGTGATAGCTAAATGGATGATGGCAGATCTGGATTAAGCCTTTTGGGGGTCCAGGACAATTAAAACAGGGGGACCCATCCCCACCCATCTTGCCATCCCCCTCTTGTCAGCAAAGCCTCCCTGGCGGTTTCTAGCCGTGTGACCTCCATCCCACCACACGTCAGTGAAGCAGCAGAAACAGCACAGTTCCTACCAGCAGTGAGGGCAGACTCTGAAGACTCCTATCCAGTGTTGCAAGTATGCAGGTATGCTTGGGTACGGAGCACCCTTAAGAATTTAGCAGCAGGTACACACAGTACCACCCACTGCAAACTTTGCACCTGTGACTGCCATTACCGCAATTATAATGCACTGCTGAGCAACAAGACCATGGTGTTCGGCAGCATTGCAGCGACTCCCACTTTGTCAGGGCTACAGGGAGCGTAACGGTGATGTCATGAGATCACATTACGCTTCCTCTCCTGGTGGCTGCGGCTGGCACGAAGAGAGGAGCCTGGAGACTGGGCTGGGTGCCTTTTCCTGCAGTGTCCAGCTGTTTCCCTTCACTCTGCTTGTGTGACGCATCAGCACTGCGCGGCTTTTGTTCTTCACAGGCTGGACTTCTGGGCATGGTTCTGGCTTCACTGTGTGGGGTAATTAAATTTTTTTATATAATGTGGACCCTGATATATATTTCTATTATTATGGGGGTATTACTATATATTTCTATTGTAATGTGGACAAAACTATATATGTCTATTATTATGGGGTATTACTATATATTTCTATTGTAATGTGGGCACTACTATATATTTCTATTATACCGGGGACACTACTATATATGTCTATTATTATGGGGGCATTACTATATATTTCTCTTGTAATGTGGACATTACTATATATTTCTATTATACCGGGGCCACTACTACAGTATATAGTTCTGTTATAATAGGGGTATTACTATGTATTTTTATCAAACGTAAGTTAATATAATGTAGCCACTCCCCCTAGTGTCATATGGCCATGCCCCCTCACGGCACGTGACCAAGCCCATTTTCGGCACACTCAGTACCACTAAGAAAATATTTCTACTTGTACCACTGCTCCTATCGGGCAGTGCTGGCAGCAGTGACTCCCTTCTTCCTGCCTCAGTTATGGTGCTGTTGTCCAGGGATAATTCTGGTCGCATCTAGCCTCCACCAGCAGCAGCTTACTTAGCAGCAGAGTGGCTACTGTTGCTATGCTGCTACTGACACTCTGATGGTGGAGGCTGGAGAGGGGCAGCAGCGCCACAGCTGAGGTGGAGCACTCGCCCCTGCATCTCCCCCTTAATCTGGGTCTGGATGATGGTAATGATGGTGACTTCTAGAGATTCAGACCTTAAACATCAGTATCAAATACATTTAAACAATTTGTTTTCAAAGAAGACATTGATGAGGATGATACGGAACCAGTATTAGTTACCGTATTATAACATGATACAAAACCGTAACACATGAAAGACTCAATGCAATTCAACTGTTATGAAATAGTGAACACGTGCTACAAAGACAAGACTGCAGATTTGTCTAGTAAAACAGTAAATAGAAATACAGAATTTTTTTGACAATAATGCATCTTATTTACATTGCTATGTGAATAATATGCACAAGCAGACTCTGCTAATTGAAATGTTATACGGCATGCCTTTATTGTGTGTGCCTATGGTGTGTTACAGTGTTTTTAGGAAATGCTGTAACGTACCATTTCACATGCAGATACAGTCGCAGACAAAATATAGGCATGCCACATATCATTTTAATCAGCAAAAGCTGCTTGTGCGTCCTAGTCACATAATTTTGTGAATAAGACACATTTTAATGGAAAAAGTTGCACATAAAGATACTTAACGCTACCAAGTCATGCCACAGCATGGCGTGACCTGAAGGGCCATTTAATGTGCAGGGAGGCTAGATGTAAGTGGACATATCTGTACATGAGCACAAGAGAAAAAGAATTATAATAATATTTCGTACGGTAGAAAGCCATTTTTATCTCTCAAAGGGGAAGTGGGGGGGGGGGATACTTTTTACAGCTTGAATTTATTTATATGCTGTACACAAAAAAATGTATACTACTACCCAGGTGGGTAAGTTCATCCCAGGCGACTGGAGGCGGAATAGACAGTAATGCCCACCATCGGTGCAGGCACAAAACCACAGCTAAGGGGGCAAAGAAAGATGTAATGCTTTAGTAATCCTGCCAGTTGTAGATAAACTCCAGCCACTTCCCTCCAGTTCTCTTCAGCCTCATCGTCCCTTATGTCACTCTAGCCTCATTCCGTGTTTCTGCAACTCTAATTCCCCAGTGTTGCTCCAGCCCCCCCCAGTGTATCTTGAGATTCCAGCCAGGCCCCTTATGTATTGCCAGCCCCCAGTGCCTCTTACACCAGCCCCATTCTGTCTCATCAGCTCCCATTGACTCTCAAGCCAGCACCCCTCTGTCCCTCCAGCACCCCAGTGTCTCTTAAATGACCCCACAGCTTCATTAACTGTGCATGAATCCAGGGTGTTTAGATCAATTATTTTATTTGATCATGTTTTTCATCCACTCCAGATTTCAACATCACTAAAGCCAACCACAATAAAACATAGTGAAAGGATTGGGGTATTGCTCCATATCTGGACACAACATCGAATGCCTTAATGTGCATGGAAGGGAATCATTTTTGATTTTCTAATCCTATTGATCTTTTAAGAATTTGCTCTCCATTAGACACACCCTCCACTGAGGCTCACCCTGCATAAAAACTAATGACCCACATTTCAAGAGATAAGCTGCTATAATTCAATGCAAATGCATGAAATATTATACTGTATATTATACCTCAAACTCTATGTTTACAGTGGGCAGCCTGATCTGTGGTCCCCAAAATTGTCAGGGTTTATTGCAGAAATATGGGCATGGTAGGGATTTTTGGTGGAAGTTGAGGTGTATTTGAGTGTAGTGTTCACAGATAATGGGGATACATTTACTTTGTCCACATGATGTCTGGATAAATGTTGGTACTCATGATATCCAAAACATATATCCAAACTTAACTCCATGTTTTTTATCTCAACAACCTCCACCTACTCACACGAGTGTGACCTATTGAATCATAAACCAGTAATCCCAACACCGGTGCCCTTTCTTTCTTAATAAGTGAATATTAGAAATTATTTCATGGCTATGCACTCATAAATGACACTCTTTGAATGTGGTCCAATTTCAGGAACAACCTGTGTGATCAACCTCATGCACATACTGTATATTGGAAAACTTACTAAGGTTATTCTGCAATTCTTTTCTGTCTTTTCTCCAGCATTAGTTCTAAAGCGGTCACAGTGCCTCATTGCTTCCTTTGTAACACAGTGATCAGCCATACTGGGGAGCTTCTGGTCTACTGCAGTTATTGCTATACATTAAGATTTGTTTAATGAAAAAGTACATTGGTATTTATTAGTCTTCCTTACATACAGTAGAGGCCCTATCTCATGTTTGTACGCAATGCAATTCTCTAGGCTATAGAACTGCTAATGTTAGCAAGGGTTGGGTCTGAAATGCCGGTGGTCGGGATGCGGGCGGTCAGAATACAGATGTTTAATATCCCGACAGGGGTCGGGTAAGCTTGCTACCCCTCACCACTTAACCCTCTCTTACTGCAGCCTAAACCTAACCCTCCCCAGTGGTACCTAAACCTAACCCCCCTTCCTCACAACCTAAACCTAACCCTTCACCCCTGCAGCCTATCCCTCCCCGGGGGTGTCTAAACCTAACCCCCCCTCCGCGCTGCCTAAACCTAACCCCCCCTTCCCACTGCCTAACCGTAACCCTCCCCCCGCAGCCTAAACCTAACCTCCCCTCCCCCCATGGCTTACCTCTCTGGTGGCCCAGCAGTCACTCAAAAGAGATCCAGGCTGTTGGGATGCTGGCTCTGGCATTGTGATCTCATTCGGGATGCAGGTACCGGAATTTTGATCAGTGTTGGGATTCCGGCATCAGTATTTTGACAGCCGGAATCCTGACTGTCGGTATCCTTACCGGATCCCTCAGCAGGTGTAGCTGTTGCCCAGGAATGAAAAGTGATGCCCACTGGACTCATCGCAAGCTCAATCACAATTGCGTAAACATTAGTGGACTATGGGGGTTATTCAGAGTTAGCAAACCAAAAGAGTTAGCAATTGGGCAAAACCATGTTGCACTGTAGGTTGGGTAGATGTAACATGTGCAGAGAGATTTAGACTTGGGTGGGCTATATTGTTTCTGTGCATGGTAATCTGCTTATTTTTTACATTGCAAATTTACTTTTCCGTTTGAACACACCCCACCCAAATCTAACACTCTCTCTGCACATGTTATATCTACCCCACCTCCAGTGCAACATGGTTTTGGCCATTAGTGTGCTTTTTTGGTTTGCTAATAACTTTGAATAACCCGCTGTATGCAATTTTGGATAACATCGAAGTTAAGTAGTAGCCACAGCAGTAGCAACTCAAACACCATGTATTTGCACATACAATCATGCATCCATCAGAAGATACACGCCCCAAAAATGGCCATGACACACCTGCGTATTCTCACTCACCTTAAACTCCCCATTAACAGCTCCAAATGACCACTTCCTGTCAATAACTGTATGCCAAAGTTCTCAATGTTAGCGGGATTGTAGCTGCACCCGCGCACATGTGCATTATGATCACAGCACATGCACATTTTGATGATAAAATAACTCCATTGCGTGAACATTAGCCATTGCATACAAATATCAAACAGTAATAAGGCCCATAGTACGTGTAGGTGCAAATTCAATTACCAAACTTGATTGGTCCCCAGCCTCTCATGCTCTCAGAAGGGATGGTCATCATTTAAACTCCCATTCCTCAGTTTCTCAAAGTTTCTCTCCACAGCAATCCACCTTCAGCTGCTTGATGTCTCCTCACCTTGGGTGCACTGTACAGGAGCCCTACCTTTTGCTGTCCTTGGGGTATTCTGTGAGACAGCACCGATCACAAGCTTTACTCCTGCCTTAGGGGCTTCGTCTCTTTTCTAGTCATCACAGCTTATCAGCCACACTGTGTTACAGTAACACACACCCCTACCCCTACCCCCCCTTCCCCACACACACAAAAACCTTTTAAGGACACTCTTCCCCTCTACCGTTGTCTCATTTATGATAGCCTTGCTGGACTTATGCAGTGACCTCCTCTCTAATGACCCCTGTAAGCTAATGTTACAGTTCTGGGCTCCAACAGCCTTCTACCATCACACAGCAGTTACACCAGTGACGTGCGGTGGGGTGAGGCAGGTGAGGCAGAGCCTTTCCTGTCATACTAACGTCTGTGCTAGAGTTTTTACTGTATAAAGTATATGAAAAATACAAAGAATATGGTAAAAATATCTTCTTTGTATTATTTTAATAATTTTTATAGTCAAATCTCTGGAGTAAAATGTCTATGGCAGGTGAGGCAGTGCCTCACCTGTGTATCTTTTCTGCCCATCTCTGATCAATTCAAAACCCACCAAATTTCCAGGAGTTTATACCTCTGCACCTGTGTATAATGTCCACATGCACCATTTGGCTCATATATTGTGTGTAAATCTGGCTCTGGTACTAACCAGTGCCTTCTGAGAAATTTACCTCACCGCACGTCCCAGAGTTACACTATGGTATTGTTGGTGCTTGCATCGTGACAGCACCACACATCACCTCCCTCTGAATGTGGGGAAGTCTGAGATCTCCTCCATCCTGGATTCCCCAGCAAACAGTGTCCAGCACTTTTCTTCTTGCTGACGCAAAATCTTACACAGCTAGAGTTTTCCTTTGACCAGTGATGTTTAGTAACTATCACTGGCTTGCTATGTATGGTTAGAAACCATTGATCATCAATGGCAGGTGCTTCAGTTGACAAACCTAAAGCAGGGTCATGTGATGAGGGAAATGGCTCAGGAGGAACTGGCTAGTACCAGAGCTAGATTTACACACAATATATAAGTCAAAGGGTTCATGTGGGCATTATGTAAGTGTTCAGCAGGATAAACTCCTGGAAATTTGGTGTGTTTTGATCAGATACGTGCAGAAAAGACAGACCCTCACCTGCCATAGACTTTTTACTCCAGAGATTTAACTATAAAAATGATTAGTATAATAATCATAATAAGCGACTTTTTACTCCAGAGATTTAACTATAAAAATGATTAGTATAATACAAAGAAGATATTTCTAATATATTCTTTGTATTTTTCATATACTTTATACAGTCAAAACTCTGGCACGAATGTTAGTATGACAGGAAAGACTCTGCCACGCCTGCCTCACCCCACCGCACGACACTGCCTTAAACCCAGCTCTCACTCATCTCCTCCTGCTATGACAGGGCAAATCACCCACAGCTGTATCCCTCTGCTTTCCTGCTCACTGACAGATTACTTTGCAATGTTTCATTCATTCTGCACACTTCCACAGCTGCTGCATTGTAGCACTTCGTATATGGGGGGTCATTCCGAGTTGATTGTAGCTGTGCTAAATTTAGCAAAGCTACGATCATTCACACTGACATGCGGGGGGACCCCCAGAACAGGGCTAGTCCACCCCGCATGTCAGTGCCGCCCCTCCTCCCGCAGAAGTGCAAAGGCATCGCACAACAGTCGGAATGACCCCCATGGGGCCTAATTCAGACCAGATCACTCGCTAGGGTTTTTTTGCACTGCTGCGAACAGATAGTCGCCGCTCATAGGGGAGTGTATTTTCGCTTTGCAAGTGCACGAACAGATCTTGTGCAGTCTCTTCACAGCTCAGGACTTAAGGTGTGTACACACGGTAAGATATTTTCTTCCGATTCTGACTATATAGTCAGAATCGGAAGAAAATATAGTGCAGATCGCAAGGTGACAGTCACCTTGCGATCCCGATCCGATGCCGATGCGCGGCCCCGCGTGGTCGGCATCGGAAGAAAAAATAGGCTGTGCAGGCAAGTCAATCCTGACTATCTCTATAGAAGAGATAGTCAGGATTGAAATCGCACATAGCCAGCATCGCAAGCACAGTTATTATGTGCTTGCGATACTGGCTAAGTGCCGACCCGGCCCCCTGTCGCACGGTGAGAATCGGATAAGTCCGAATCTCACCGTGTGTATGCACCCTTACTCAGCCACTGCGATCAATTCAGCCTGTCCGGGACCGGAATTGACGCCAGGAACCCTCCCTGCAAACGCTTGGACACGCCTGCGTTTTTCCAAACACTCCCAGAAAAAGGTCAGTTACCACCCACAAATGGCTTCTTCCTGTCAATCTCCTTGCGATCGCCCGTGCAAATGGATTCTTCGCACAAACCCATCGCTGAGGGGCGATCTGCTTTGAACCTGTGTGACGCGCCTGCGCATTGCGATGCATACGCATGCACAGTTCTGATCTGATCGCAGCACTGCAAAAAACACTAACGAGCGATCAGGTCTGAAATACCCCCATAGATTCAGAGACTCAGTCACACACAGATATAGAAGTGTTGCATATCAAATTGATCAGTACAGTCTCCTAGTGCATCTTAGCCACATTACTTGTCTAAGATGCAATTTTCGCAAAAAAGACAACCAACGCTAAACGCTAAAGCAAAATCTCACAAGGCAGAGAGGGGCTGTTTGGTACAACTGCAGCAAAGGTGTATGATTGATGACACATCTGTATGTTTCCCAATAAATGTTCAAAAAGTCTGGTTGATCACTGGTCTTTACAGGAGCTTTTTGCAGCAGTTTTACTTTATCTATAATTTAAAAAGGAAATATGAGATGGACTTGTCATGAGGAACATGTCAGATCACATTGCTGTACCCGTATTTCGTTTAACAATTATGGAAAGCCTATATATGAATCCTAATTTAATTAGACTGATGGTTCCATCCATTATTGTTAAAGTAAAAATTTGAAGGAATAGTTTTAAGCACACTCCATGTTCTTTTATTGGTTGCTCTTTTCCTTAACTAATCCAGTGGTTACCAAACTTTCTTGAATCATGTAGAGTATAAGAATTTTTTTTCATGGAAGTCCTAGGATAAAAGTGTTTCATTGTTAAATTTGGGGGAAAATTATTAAAATAAGTAAATTGTGCCTACCTGTCAAACCTTAAGTTCAGTTATGCGGTGGTGTACAGTTATGATTCTAATTTCCCACGTTTTATGATTGCTTTTGCCAATCACTTTGACCATAAATAATTTGGTTTAGTCCTAGACCACCAATCCGAGGCAACCCTCAAGAGCCTTGGGAACCACTGCTCTAATCTATTTAAATTCATTGTGACCAGCACTGGTCCGGGACAGCAGAAAGATGGCCCTAATGTTAAAACAGAGTGTCAGATGCCTCAACACTACATCCAGCTTCTCCATCAGGTCTGTAAACTGCTCCTCCCATCTCCATCTCCAGCCATCCATGCAAAGCGTAAGAAGACACTCGGTCAAAGCTAGGTGTTAAGAACGTTGTGGTGGTAAATGGCATCCGCACGCATTTTCTGCTCTCAGGAACCACATATGATCTGATGCCTCATGACTTGGCCACAACAGCACTGCATGGTTTGCTACATCGCACCAACATCCAGAGAGAGCTTGTATATTACATTGTGTATGGCACCGTTATCCAGGAAGTGAAGACCAGCAATAATGCTTGGGAAGCTGCTCTCATGGCTGGTTTCTCTGATAAAACCTGGGCGTACCCAGTCACCATGGCCTGTAGCTCTACTAACCAAGCCATGACCACAGCCTTCGGTCTGATTTTGCCTGGTCAGTGTGATGTGGTGGTAGACGGAGATGTGGAGTTGATGTCTGATATTACAATTTGGCACAGCAGGAAGATGAAGAAAAAATTATGCTGAGTCTCAGCAAGGCCAAGACCTTGGGGCAGAGACTGTCTGTGTTGTCCATGATCCGCCCTGACTACTTGGCCATAGAGCTCCTGGCTGTGACCGAATTCTTTACCAGCGAGACTATGGGGAACTCTGCAGACAGGCTGGTGGCAGCATTTTCCATCTCTCGAGTGGAACAGGATGAGTATGCCCTTCGCTCGCATTCCCTGGCCAAGAAAGCTCAGGATGCTGGTTTCCTGTCTGATGTCTTCCCCTTTAAAGTGGCAAGTAATAATACAGTTGATAAAGACAATGGTATTCATCTGTCCAACATGGAGTAAATGGCAAAGCTGAAGCTGGCTTTCATCAAGCCCCACAGGACTGTGACTGTTACCAACTCTTCATTTATGATGAACGGAGCTTCAGCCATTCTAATTATGTCTGAGGATTTCATCTATGTGTCTCAGGGCCCCATAGACCAGCTGTTGCTAGGCCCGACCAACACTACACCCAAAGTGCTGGAGAGGGTAAGTCTGACCCTGTCTGACATCGACGTCTTTGAGTTCTATGAAGCCAGACAGATCATGGCCAATTGAGAGTGACAGAGTTAGACTGGTTTGCACAGAACTACATGGGATGGAAGAATAAGGTGGGTGCCCCTCCCCTGGAGAAGTTTAATACTTGGGGTGGATCCCTGTCGCTTGGTCATTTGGAGCTACTGTACTGGCTGCAGGCTGGTCATGGCTGCATCTCACCGGCTGAAGAAAGAGGGAGGACTGTATGGGTTGGTGGCAGCCTGTGCCGCTGGAGGGCAGGGGCATGGACTGATTGTAGAACTATATCCCCAGTAATCGGAAGCTTCATCAATTGTATCAGCCTTAAATGCCAGTGCAATGCACTAAAAACTCTCAATGTGTCCCTACAGCTGAGGAGAATCTTGCAACACTGTAAAAAAAAATGTAGCTGTCTTGTCTGCTTGGAAATTACTTGCCGATTTGTACAGCGCATGCTGCAGGTGCTGCTGGAGTCCGTCTGCAGCCTAGCCCTGAGGCGGTCCCGCTCTTTTTTTTATGCCGTATTGAAGGATAGGGCACTTATTTTTATGCAAGTTTTATAAAACCTGCAGAACACACACATGTTGTACATTAATCAATAACAGTTTTGATAACCAAGTGTATTGCAGCCCAGAGATAACCAGAATACAGCATTTAAGAGTTAATAAATTCATTGTGATCTCCAGTAGAAAAAGATGAAACTGTCTAGGATGAAAGCATAATTTAAGTTAGTAAAAGCATAGCCGGTTATTAGACTACCTCAGAACAGAAGAGTGTTAGTATATTTCCCATTATTAAAACTATATTTAATATTGCTTTGTATAAGGGATGCTGGGGAAAACATGGCTATCTGTGAAGGAGAGATGTTACTGAGAGTTTTGGTCTAAATAATAAAATAAAACTGTAATAAAGCTATGGAACCTTTTTACTGAATGTCACAGAGGCTGGTTAACATGATTAGGGAGGTCAAGAGTACACACTTTAGCCTAAGGTCAATATCAGACAGGTACAGGGGGTACAGTAGTAAGAGGGCTGGAATAACAGCATGCAGGGGTGTATCTACCCCTTGGCCAGGATGGCATTCTCCAGGGGCGTCGGCAGAGGACGGTCGCTGCCTGGCGGTGTCACCCGCGACCTGGGCGTAGAATGAGATAGTACACGCAGTACCTGTGTGCCCTCTTGGCCCAGAGATTAGCCCTGCCGGCAACAAAAACTGTTACTGAAGCCAGTGAATGACTGGCAGCATCGCGCCGCACTATAGTGAAGAAACGCAAAATAAACTACAGCTCACAGAAGCCCTCACTGCTGGGAGCTGCCGGCAGCAAGGGCTGCTGGTTATTTAGTTTCTTCACTGTAGGGCGGCACAGTGCTGCTGGTCATTCACCGACTTCAGTAAAGGTGGTTGGTGAGGCGGTATGACTGTAATTAGTAGCTCTTCTATATGATCCAAATCCATAACATAACATAGGCACTGCATACCTCTTGGCCTGGAGATTAGCCCTGCAGGCAACAACAACTGTTAAGGTGCCCATCTGGCTGGTTGGAACGAAAATCTGGTAATGTTGTTCGCTCGCTAGCCGCTTTTCGCAGCAGTACACACGCTAAGCCGCAGCCCTCTGGGAGTGTATCTTAGCTTAGCAGAATTGCGAACGAAGTATTCGCAATATTGCGAAAAGATTTTTATGTGCAGTTTCTGAGTAGCTCGAGACTTACTCTTCCAGTGCGATCAGTTCAGTGCTTGTCATTCCTGGTTTGACGTCACAAACACACCCAGCGTTCGCCCAGACACTCCCCTGTTTCTTCAGCCACTCCCGCGTTTTTCCCAGAAACGGCAGCGTTTTTTCACACACTCCCATAAAACGGCCAGTTTCCGCCCAGAAACACCCACCTCCTGTCAATCACACTCCGATCACTAGAACGAAGAAAAAACCTCGTAATGCCGTGAGTAAAATACCAAACTTCTTAGCAAATTTACTTAGACCAGTCGCAGTGCGAACATTGCGCATGCGCAATTAGCGGAAAATCGCTGCGATGGGAAGAAAATTACCGAGCGAACAACTCGGAATGAGGGCCATTGTCCGGTCAGGCAACAGCTCTGTGTTACTTGGTCCTGATTTGCCCCACACAGAGCCGGATTAATAGGGGGCACATGGGTTAAGTACCCTGGGTTCCCCTCTCTTGATTGAGCCTCTGACCCCACTCTAGCTGGCTGCTGCTGCTGTTGCTGTCCCCTCACCCATACTAATGTGTGGCCATACGCTTTTTTCGGCCTTCCTCATTTCAAATATATTGGGGGGGGGGGGGGGGGTGCCAGTCCCTTACTTTGCCAGGGGCGCTCGGACCCCTAGATACACCTCTGACAGCATGGCCCGCCAGCTACAATGATCCTGGCTGATTGCCAGATAGCTACTGTATAAATCAGAGGCAGATCACTGTCAGGATTTTATGGCACCTGTGGAGTCAGCCAAGGTCTGGCACAGGAACACATTCCCAGGACTCCTCTTTTTAATAGAGACCCTCTGTCACTGGTGTACACTGTGTCCCAGCCTTCACCTCCATTTTCTACTGCTATTCTCAGTTCGGTTGCAATTGACCGATGCTTTCGGGACTCCACATGCGCCGGATTCTTAGTGCCCCCATGCCTCAGCATGATTGAAAGGCTGCAGGCATTTCAGTGTGGAGACAGGGAGAGTCCCAGAAAATGGGGGCGTATTGGCTGTATTTTCTGGGCCATGCCGAAGCTAGTGGCTGAGTCCTTGGATGCAGTTTCACTGTCCGTGGCAGCATAGTTTTGCCTGACATCTTGATGAACCTGAGGATTACGCAGATGTCCAATGTTGTGACCATTGGTCTCAATGATGATCTGATGCTGCATTTTTGGACAAAGGCGGAGGATCAGGGAAGCTGGCAGTATCTGTCTTTTTACAGTACACACTTCCCACGGCTTTTACATATTTTCTGGTGTTCTGATGAATACTTTTTTCTTTCAAAACATGTTGATGGCCGGGTATGTGTTCATCATTTACCTGGGGAAGAGGCGCCAACAGGATATATGACAGGAAAAAGGCAAACCTGCAGAGGCTATGTGATGGTCTGAGCAATTTTCTGCTGGGAAACCTTTGATCCTGCAATTCATGTGGATGTTATTTTGACAAACACCACCTACTTATACAATGTTGCAGACCAAGTACACCCCTTCATGGCAACAATATTCCCTAATGGCAATGGTCTCATTCATCAGACACTCTGCCACATTGCAGAAATGGTACAGGAATGGTTTGAAGAACATGACAACGAGGTCAAGATGTTGACTTGTCCTCTAAATTCCCCAGACCTCAATCCAACTGAACATCCATGGGATGTGCAGAAAAAACTCTAAGCCATGGAGTCCCCACCTCGAAACTTAAGCCGGGTACACATTAGCCGATGTGTGTACCTGGCGATATTGGCTTCGGTGGGGACCCGGCTGGGTGCTGGCATTGGCAAGTGCATATACACTTAAAAATGCTGGCGTGAAGGGACCAACGGGGGCAGCGAGGGCCATGCTGCAGCTGCATTCTTCAGAAATCTGAACTGACCTGAATTTTTTTGTTCCAAACCAAAGTAAGTGTCAGCTCTGATCTCCTGAGGTGATTTTCCAGTGGTTCAGAATTCAGGTTTTCAAATTAAATTTTGGGGTTTGGATAGCAAAAATAACAGTTTAGATTTTTTTTAGCCATTTTCAATAAATCCAAAACCCAAAATGTTAAGTTTAAATCTGAAATCTGAACCAAAACACTTGAGGGCGGTTTTGCAAAACCAAAACACAACACTATGGGCCTAATTCAGACCTGATCGTAGATGTGCTAAATTTAGCACATCTACGATCAGTCAGACAGACATGCGGGGGGACGCCAAGCACAGGGCTAGTAAGACTCACCCCCCCCCTGCACAAGTACAAAAGCATTGCACAGCGGTGAAGCTTTTGTACTGTAGGAGTAGCTCCCTGCCGGGCAGCTCCTGCGCACTGGCAGGAGCTACTCATCACAGTGAGGGTCGCAGCGGCTGCGTGTGACGTCATGCAGCCGCCGCAGCCTGCCCCCCAACGGTCCGGGCACGCCTGCGTTACCCAGACCGCGCCCCCTAAATGTCACCCAAATTCCACCGGCCCTCCCGCCCAGTGACCGCCTCTGTCTGTCAACTGGCGCCGGCACATGCGCAGTTCAGACCTGATCGCTGCTGTGCAAAGATGTCTCTAAAGAGGAATCAATGGGGATAATTCAGATCTGATCGTAGATGTGCTAACGCCTTTGGCTCGCCCTGTGACCGCCTATGCCTGTCAATCAGGCAGAGACGATCGCAGCCCAGAGATGCTGTTAGCATCACACTGGGTTCCCGGGGTGTGTGTGCGCACTCCACATAGGGATTCATACTGCGATCGCTGCCTCGCAACAATCGAGTCTGAATTAAGCCCAATATTCACTTTACAAACTCTGAGACCTTTCTCCCTTCCTGTAACAGAGGAGAATGATTTGGAAGCTGGCAACAATTTTACTCTTTTACTACATTTATTACACTTATAACACTGAGAAAGGTTCCTTCTTTTATTGGTACTTTATTGATTCGTTGGTCTAATGTTACAGCAGGCTTCTTTACCTTCTGATATTCACCTAAAACAGGTCTGATTCAATAAATTCAAACAAATTTCCACTTTGGTTTAATTTACTCACTTCATTTCATTGACGGTTATATAACCATGGGATGGCACAGACAGAGAAATTAATTCTACTCAACAAAGCTAAACACTTTTTCATTTATAGACTAATGCACTCCCTGCTGTAATGTGGTATCTAATATCCCTAATAATTCACAGGGCTGCATTATTCCATGTACAGTAAATTAATAGAAGTTTACTTAACTAAACTTTACCTGTGTAATTTATTTTATTATTATTGTTGTTGTTATTATTATTATTATTATTATCATGCTAAAGTTTTAGGTTCATTACAAAGTCATTATACATAAAATTATATTTAATAAGTGCACTGAAAATTGTCATTCCTTAACTCCCAGTTTTTCCAAATTTTCAGGTGATGATGGTCAGTTAGGATGTAAAGAGACATTTTAATTGTAAACCTCACTCTCCATGTATATACCGCAGTTGTTTTCTACATTTATGTATATTTATAAAATGGTGTGGTGTATTGAGACAGATTTCACCCACATGCTTGGACAAATTAGATCACATGATCATGTATTATTTCCCAACGACTGCACACCTCAGGCCTGATGTACTTCCAACCAGTGTCGGAATGGGGCATGTGGGGCCACCGGGGGAATGCAGTGGTAGGGGCCCATGTTTAGGGGTGTGGCCAGTCTGCAGAGGGAGTGTGGCCTGCCACCTCATTGGTTTGACTAACCATTATAGAGTGCAACTTCTGGGCCCCTTCATAAATATATACAGTAAATTCAGTTGCTGCATGCATGATAATGTACCAGATTAATAACAGCAATGCACTGTAGAAAATACACCATAGTCCAGTATAAGGTAACATATGTCTAATGTATAATTCAAGTATACAGTCTGGAACCTGATCCTCAGAGCAGAAGGTGGGGCCCCAGGCAGTGGGGCCCACCGGTGGTTTCCCCTGTACCCCTGTGGGCCAGTCCAAGCCTGCTTCCAACTGTCATTTGAAACCTCCTCACACAGCCACAGCTGTATCACTCCACAAGTGTTCACAGTACCAGCTCTGACACAGACACTGCTCACAGGGGAGCAACACATCACTGCCTCACTAGGGGGGAGATGTACTAAGCCTGAAAAGTGATAAATATCACTGTGATAAAGTACCAGCCAATCGGCTCCTAACTGCCATGTCACAGGCTGTGTTTGAAAAATGACAGTTAGGAGCCGATTGGCTGGTACTTTATCACAGTGATATTTATCACTTTTCAAGCTTAGTACATCTGGCCCTCGGACTGATATTTCTGACAGAAACTTTTCCCAAATTGCCAAACTTAAAATCAGACCTCACACATGACGTTTACATGGATCTATTAGCAACCACTTCAGAATCAGCAAACATTTGTATCACCCTACATTATCTCCACATAGAACTATTTTGTCACAACAGGGATCATTTTATAAGATAGCTATACCACTCTTGGGTGTGCGGTCGCGTTCTGATATACTCACGCCTTGGGTGGTTGAACACACACCAAGGTGTGCATATATCAGAGCGTGACCGCACACCCAAAAGTGGTATATCTATTACATATTACATGCTATATGCTAGCCTCTCAGATCCTCTGTTTGTATCTGACGAAGCAGCATAGGATCAACACTGTTCACAAGGTTCTCAAGAAGCAGACACTGGCTTCAGCATGATCTCAAAACCGAGTCGTCACGCTTCTGTTTTGATCAATGGCCCCCTTT
This sequence comes from Pseudophryne corroboree, assembly GCF_028390025.1. Taxonomy (NCBI): domain Eukaryota; kingdom Metazoa; phylum Chordata; class Amphibia; order Anura; family Myobatrachidae; genus Pseudophryne; species Pseudophryne corroboree. The sequence goes on along the minus strand of NC_086445.1, from coordinate 406,923,706 downwards.
TCCTCCCACAAAAGCCTGCAGCTTGTCAGTCAAACTGCGTCATGCAGCGTACTGCGACCGAGGTCACAGCAACATCACAGCACATGCATACTGCAACACATGCGCAGCTTTGAAACCGTCCATCATTTTGGACCAAATCTGGACTGCTTCCAAGGCTGAATCAAGGCAATAGATAGACTGTGCGTGTGTGTGTGTGTGTGTATGTACTGTATGTATGTGTATGTGTGTGTCTGTGTGTATGTGTGTGATATTAATGGATATTATCTAGCTTCTGGAGCTAATGTGACTTTGTGTTCCATTAAGACTGTTTCTAGAATAAGTACCATTTGATTTTATACCTATTTTAGTATAGGGGAAGGTGAAAGTTGCCAAAGTGTGAAAAATGAACTTCCTACTGTAATGGCCATTCTAAAATGGGGCTGTTAAGTTCTTCTCTATGGTAAGATATATTGATGCTATAATGTCATTATTCCACTCCATCACGTTTAAATGTTACTTCAATTATGTGCAAGTTAAATATAACCCTGTGTAAAAACAGGAAGGACAGCACTAAGTTTTCCAATTTAACAACTCACACTAAAAGCATAATAAAGCACTTGTTACTGTAGTTTATGGAACGGAAACTCCAAATGTAAAGCTGTATTAAGGAATATCTCAGCATTATTAGAGAAGGGTATTTACATTTACAGATTGCTTTATATCATGCTTTTATGAACAGCTCCTCAAGACATGAAATAGTTCTCACCTGCAAGGATTGAACAGGAAGGTAATGTTGCTTAATATGGGTGATAAAATTAATCTGATTGAAATCGCCTGCGATTATTCTGTAAAATACTGAATGCCAGTACAATCACTTACATTTTGTTTAATATTTTTAGTCAAGCCTCGTGCAGATGAAAGCTAATTACAAAGTAGTGATGTGAAACGTTAAGGAAATAGTTTGTATAGCACCGAGCAGGCACGGCTAATTGGGATTTGTGATTACACGGATTGTTGTTAGGGAGAATTAACTATCAGCAACCTCTCCTGCAAAGCCCCTTCATCAAGATGAAGCAAAAATAGATGCTAGGCCTGTTATTTATCTAATTATGCTGTGAACATTTTTTCTGAGCAGGCTATACTTTATCACAGTTTTTATAATACACTGTATTCCCCCCACCCCCCATACTCTTGGGAGACATGGAGGGGGGAGATAAAAATGCTTGTTATTGTCATTTAGTAATCAGTAGAGTGAACTTCTAGAAATGAGCAGAAGTGTATAATTCAGAAAGTGAATGTCATTATAACAGAAGCATTCAGATTATAGCAGAGAGCAACTATCACATAAACTGTCAAAGGAAGACGTGACTAGTAGACTTATCACCTATGTACAAAAAGGAGAGGTACCACAGATGATGTCTGCTAAGGAAGTTGATCATCATTACCATATGGGAGTATTCGCTCTCAGTCCCTTACAGTTTGTGGCTGCTCAAGGTGCACCCCACTTTCCCACGTGTACCTCATAAGTTACCCTCCACTTCTGGCTGCAGAGTGCAGTTATGACAGTGTAGGGAGAATTCAAATGTTTGAAAATTTGGTTGGGTGTGTGTTTTTTCCTGTCTATTAGTTAGGAAAAAACAGACACCCAAATCACTTTTCAAACAATTGAATATCCCCCTGAGAGCCAGTTGATTGCCTAAACTCCAATGGGAAACCAGACTGCAGTCACGTAATGACCACAGCCAATCTATGGACAGCCAGGGGTTTAAAGGGAGCATCTTGGACAATCACAAGCTGCCAGTGCTTTGTTGTCTTATGACCTAGCAAATCCTGAAAAACTGTTCAATTCCAGCATCTACTCAACAGTTCCTGTTTACAGTAGCTGGTTCATTCAAAGTATCTGCTCAGCAATTTCTGTATAGCTGGTCCAATCCCAGTATCTCTCTGGAAAATCCTGAATAGCTGGATCATTTCTAGTATAATTGCTCCCAGCAGCTCCGTTATAGCCACTTCACCCAAGTATCTATATGCATTGTACTGTCCCTTCTGTGAATCATTTGATTGCACTTTGACATTCAGCCTCAAGACTGCATGAAGAAGAGCTATATAAAACCTCCCAGCTTCCGTCCTAGCCCCACAGATCACGTTCCTGCTAACGCACCTAGACCAGATCCACAAACAACCACATCCGTGAAATAGAGGAGTGCTGATATCCAAACTGCACATCAAATCTGTGAATTATGTTTGCACAGTAACATACATATATACTGTATACTGTATGTGTGTGTGTGTGTGTGTGTGTGTATATAGAGTGTAGATATATATATATATATATATATATATATATATATACACACATACACACTAGATAAAGTGCCCAGGTTGAAATTTTACAGTTATTAAGTTAGCAATGAGTTGGATGTATCTGTCAACATATTAAAAATACAATTTAGTGAGAGCATGCGCTAATATTTTTCACCATGAAGTCTGACGTGCTGAAAATGCTGAATAGGACTAATCATATAACAAAAAAGATAGATATTTTTATTTATTTTGTACAGACTTAATGTTTTTATGTCTGTTATTCAATAAATGTACACATAAAGATTACTACAACCAGTTGTACACAAAAAACACACTAAAAACATCTATAATAGTACAATAATAAAACATCTAGAACTATACGCTGAAGTGTGTTATCCGATGTAAAGAACAAATGTTGCAACAGGTAATCCTCTAACCGGTTTCGCTCATGTCTGGGAGCTTTTTCAAAGACTCAGTCAATACTGTGTTTGTCACAAGGAGACTTATCGCTATTAATTTGCACAGATATAGAGGACCATCTGTCAGACTGGATTAGGAATTGGAAAGCTAATACCAACATGTAGGAGTTCCTCAACAACAAATATACTCCCACCTCACATATGCCAACGGTCATTTGTAAAGAAATCCTCTTTGTAATCATAATAGATCCCCTATCCAGTATATGGTCTTATATGTTTTAATATTAAAATTAATCAGCAGAGTCTCCTTTCACTCACAGTGGGGGACTGAGTGACAGTGACTCATGGTCACTGCCCTCGTCTTCGGTGCCATCATCAGTATGGTGCTCGGCAGAATTTTACATTTGCCACAGGATGAAAGCCAAACATGGCTCATGGACTGGCAGCCAGTCAGGAAGTCTGGCAATATACAAGCTTAAGTGACAAGGGGCGGGATTTACTAATAGTGATCGCGATTAGTATTGCAATGCGATGCCATAGGCCCCCTGCGATCTGTGTGGTCTGGAGGAGAGGGTTTGCGGGGGTCTCCAGGGGTCTCTGTCACCTCCCAGTCCTGGGAGGTGACCTCTGCAGCCAATCCTGGGCTCCTCCTTCTCCTCCATGCAGCCAGAAGTAGTTCTGGCTGTGTTCCTGGTGGAGGCTGGGATCCAGGACTGCGACGGGGAGGCGGCCTGCAGTCCGGTATGCAGGGACAGCATGAGTGGCGCTGGGCAGCGGGATGCGGTAAGAAGCCCATAGGCTTCTATAAAGTATCACCATAAAAAGCTGGCGATACCCTCTGCATCAAAAAGCGGTCGGCGGAGGGTTAGTACATTTGAAAATGCGGTAAACCCCCCGAAAACAGGGCTTTTGCTGCATTTTTCTTTTAGTAAATCCCACTGATGATGCATTGAAGAAGCGTTTTGCTTTGACTCGCATTCTTTCTTTCACCAATGATGTTATCTCATGGTTTTTGGGAATGACAGATAACTCTTTAAATATATGGGCAATGTGATTATATTTGTGTTGCTTTAAATTCTTAAATACTACACTATGAGATATTTCTGCTGCGGGGTACACTGGGCTCCACAAGTCTGGACAATGGGGTGTAGAGTAGGATCTTGATCCAAAGCACCAACAGGCTCTAAGCTTTGACTGTTCCCAGAATGCACAGCGCCGCCTCCTATATCACCCCGCCTCCCAGCACAGGAGCTCAGTTTGTCAGTTGGTGCTGCAGTAGGCAGGCACTTAACAGAGGGGCTGCTCCAAGCAGCCCTGAGAAAAGCTTTTTATGAGGTAAAAAGTGAAGACTTCAAGGGCAGCAGCGGTGGTAAATGTCTTGTGACATTCACTGCTGCAGCTCCAGCTCTCCCCAGCGGCGCTGTACACTCCCGAGCCCTGGTTGCCGGGTACCTACAGCGGAGCCTCCTGTTTTCTTCATGTTAGACACACACGGCTGGGGCTCTCCAGGATCGCGTGGCCGCGCTTCGGGAGATGGTAAGTGGGTCCCGCTCACGGGACCCGGTCTTTATCGTGATCCGGCGCGGTCAGTGGGAGGCGGGCCACGCGTGCTGTCGGTGGACACTGTGGATACAGGCGATCCCACTAGATCACCAGGGCATGGGCGCAGGTCAGGTTTTCTCTTAAAACCGATTTTAATATCGCCCACAGTACCCAGTGGTTTTGCCAGCAAGGGGGATAAGGCTTAGACCTGAAGCCCCTCCCCCAGCCCCAGGGCGCCATTTCCAGCAAGTGTTCCCGCCCTGGAGCTGCATCTCTGTCTTTTCTTCACTCCCTGTCAGTGTCTGTGGTGCCATTACTCCTCAGCTCACTGTTCCTGGGACTGCTTGGGCAAATCCTCCTATGTAAAGCCGCCTGGTTGTCAGCGCTGTGCCTTTACATGACACTTAAGTATTCTACCTGCCTTTTTAGTCAGTGTTAGTAAGAAAGAGTGCATTTAGTCAGGGGTTTATAGTACAATTACCCTGTAATATACATCCAGTTTCTTACTGTGTAGTGTTATATCTATTGACTATATAGCTGTGTAAGCTAGTCCAGTGCAGTATTATTGTCTGTAATAACCTCTGCATTGTACAAACTGTGACTATTTGTGTGTGCATTGATAGCTGAGTGGTGTCCATCTCGTGTCTTTCACTCAACTTGCTATCCCTATATTCTATAACCTGAGGGGGCTTGGTGCGTCAGGTGTTATTTAATATAGGATTTTCATAAAGATATACTGTATTACATATTTTTCTCTGTGATTTATCTCTGCTGGTGCTGACTACACTGCGCAGGGGTTTGGGTTTAGGGATATAGTGCTGCTAATAATTGTACTGTGTTACCTCATACTGCAAGTTATATCATGTCTGCTTCGGAGGGTAACGGTTCTGGGGCGGAACACACTGCTGGTGTTGCTGAAGCCACAGGCACATATGGGGAGAATATAGCAGCTGTGGGCTCTGGTTCTGGGGGGCTCCTTGCCCCCCAGTGGGACTGTGGCAACGGAGGCACATACTGACCCTCCGTGGGCCGCTTTTTCCATGCTTCTGCATACGCTAGTTCATAAACTAACACCCCCTATGGGACCCCCAATGCCGGTACAACCGTATGTGGTCCCTGCAGCTAACCCGCCGTGGGCGGACGATTTATCTGCTCAATTAAAGAAGTTGAACCAGTCCCTGACTATTAAAAAGTCTGACCAACGCTCACCTAAGTCCAAGAGGTCCTCTAAGCGAGCGCTCGTCTCCTCACAATCCACTGCTGTCACTGACACCTAGTCTGATGAAGACAGCACATACACTGACCCCACAGGTTCTGACTCAGATATGACTGATGGGGAGGGTAGTTCACATGTGGATGTTCCTGATCTTTTGGAGGCTATTAAGTTAATTCTGCAGATTATGGATGATCCCGAGCCATCCGTTCTTCCTAAGAAACCAGATAGGTTCAAGCGTCAGAAGGTGATTAAACAAGTTTTACCTCACTCTGACCACCTAGTGGATATACGTCAGGAACCCTGGCAAAGCCCGGGTACGAAGTTTGTGCCTCAAAAGAAGATGCTGGCTCGCTATCCCCTCGCGCCAGAGCTGTCTAAGAATTGGGAAACGCCTCCTCCAGTAGACTCACATGTGGCTAGGATGGTGGTTTCCTCAGCTCTACCTGTCACTACCGTCACGTCTCTGAAAGAGCCTACGGATAAACGTGTCGAGGGTTGTCTAAAAGCGATTTACACCCTCACGGGTGCTGCACAATGGCCCACTATTGCAGCTACATGGGCGGCAGAAGCTATTGAAGCATGGGCCTTGGAGTTAGAAGCTGAAATCTCCTCTGACCATGCTTGACAATGCTTGTCATATATTGTCACAGCTTCTCGCTGTATTAAAGAGGCGGCTTCAGATGCCGGTATCCAAGCAGCCAAGGCCTCTACTACGTCAGTCCTGGCTCGCAGGATATTGTGGCTGAGATCCTGGTCTGTGGATCTGGACCCTAGAAAAACCCTGGAGGTACTCCCTTTCAAGGGGAATATTCTGTTTGGGGAGGACTTAAATAAGATAGTGGCTGACTTGGCTACTGCCAAAACTGCCTGTCTGCCTAATACAGCTCCTTCTGTATCGAAGGCCAAAGGCACGTCCTTTCGCCCCTTTCATCCTTCAGGTAAAGCAAAAGGTCAGGCGTACCATAAGCAGGCCCGAACTTCCAAACCTGGTAAGCCGAAGCCCAAAAGAGCCTGGGCTGCCCGTCAGCCAGCAGCCAAGACCGATAAGCCTGTCGCATGACGGGGCGGGCCTCCCCCTGAGGGATCCCAGGGTGGGGGGCCGGCTTCTAGGGTATACCCAGGAATGGTTGAAGACCACTTCAGATGCCTGGGTACGGGAAGTCGTCACTCGAGGTTACGCCATAGCCTTCAAAAACCGACCCCCTCATCGATTTTGCCAGACAGACGTCCCGTCGGACCAGACAAAGGCAAACACTCTGCATTCGGTGGTACATACCCTCCTGGATACAGGAGTCATAGTACAGGTGCCTCTTGCTCAGAGGGGCCGGGTATACTATTCTCTGCTGTTTTTAGTCCCGAAACCGAATGGGTCCTCCCGGCCCATTGTCAACCTCAAGGCACTAAACAAGTTTGTGAAGGTTTCCAAGTTCCGTATGGAAACCCTTCGCTCTATAGTTCTGGCCTTGGAACCTGGGGACTACATGGTCTGCCTGGACATACAGGATGCTTACCTGCATATTCCTATAGCAGTGTCACATCAACAATACCTGAGGTTCGCTATTGGCAACCTCCATTACCAGTTTCGGGCATTACCTTTTGGTTTAACAACAGCTCCGTGAGTCTTCACCAAAGTTATGGCGGTGAGGACGGTGGTACTCCGCTGTCAAGGGGTCAGGATACTGCCGTATCTGGATGACTTGTTAATCCTGGCAAATTCCCCAGATCTTCTCCTGCGTCATCTGGATATGACGGTCCGGTTTCTACAAGCCCACGGGTGGCTCATCAACTGGAAGAAATCATCCTTGGTCCCTGCTCAGAGCATGGTGCATCTGGGAGCGCTGTTGGACACTCACAACCAGAGGTTGTTCTTGTCTCAGGAGAAAGTCCTAAAACTTCAGGACAGGATTCGTTGCTTCCTTTCTCATCCGCAAGTGTCGATACATTCGGCAATGCAGGTGCTGGGCCTCATGGTATCAGCATTCGACATGGTGGCGTATGCTAAATTCCATTCTCGCCCGCTCCAGAAGCTGATTCTAGCCAAGTGGGATGGCCTGCCTCACCGGATCAGGTCTCAAATGATCTCATTGACTCCGGAGGTCCGTATGTCGCTGCTCTGGTGGCTCCAGGACCGACAATTGTGCAGAGGCCATCCCTTCTGGATATCCAACTGGGTCCTGTTGACGACAGATGCCAGTCTAAGAGGTTGGGGCGTGGTGCTGGAGCAGCACTCCTTGCAGGGTCGGTGGACCAAGGAGGAATCTCTCCTCTCGATCAACATTCTGGAATTGCGGGCGGTCTTCAATGCGTTGAACCTAGCCCAGCATTTGATTCAGAACCGTCCTGTTCAAGTACAATCGGACAACGCCACCACAGTGGCTTACATAAATCATCAAGGCGGCACTCAAAGCCATTTGGAAATGAAGGAAGCCTCACGGATTCTACTTTGGGCAGAACGCCATCTACCGGCAATATCGTCAATATTCATTCCGGGAGTCCTGAATTGGGAAGCGGACTTTCTCAGTCGTCAGGACGTGCATGCTGGCGAGTGGGGCCTCCATCCAGAAGTGTTTCAACTCCTCGTGGAAAGGTGGGGTGTTCCAGATGTGGATCTGATGGCGTCTTGACACAATCACAAGGTTCCAGTCTTCGGTGCAAGGACAAGTGATCCTCAAGCAGCATTCGTGGATGCGCTGGCACTGCCGTGGAGGTTTCGGCTGCCGTACGTGTTCCCTCTGGTGTCACTCCTGCCCAGGGTAATTCGGAAGTTCAAGCAAGAAAAAGGAACTCTGCTTCTCATAGCTCCGGTGTGGCCCAGACGGCACTGGTTCTCAGACCTGCAAGGCCTATCGTCAGAGCGTCCACTTCTACTTCCACAACGCCCAGACCTCCTCGTTCAGGGCCCGTGTGTCTACCAGGACCTAGCCCGTCTGTCTTTGACGGCGTGGCTCTTGAAGCTTCCGTCTTAAGAGCTAAGGGTTTTTCTGAAGAGGTCATTAAAACTATGTTGTGGGCCCGGAAACCGGCCTCAGCTCGGATTTACCATCGGGTCTGGCATTCCTACTTTGTTTGGTGCGCATCTAACCATTAAGACGCTTCCAAGTTTAGTACAGCCAAACTTTTGGCTTTTCTACAGCAGGGCCTAGATTTAGGCCTGCATCTGGCCTCCCTCAAGGTTCATATTTCTGCCTTGTCGGTGTGGTTTCAGAGAAAAATTGCGACTTTACCTGATGTTCATACTTTCACTCAGGGTGTGTTGCGTATCCAACCTCCCTATGTCCCGCCTGTGGCTACTTGGGACTTGGTGGTTTTGGAGGCGTTGCAGGAGCCTCCATTTGAACCTCTTGGTTCAGCTGACCTTAAGTGGCTTTCCCTTAAGGTGGTGTTCTTGCTGGCTATTGCCTCTGCTAGAAGAGTGTCGGATTTGGGTGCCTTGTCTTGTAGTTCCCCATATCTGATTTTTCACCATGACCGGGCGGTTCTTAGGACTCGTCCTGGATATTTACCTAAGGTGGTTTCTTCGTTCCACCTTAATCAGGAGAATGTGGTTCCAGCTTTTGTCTCTCCTGATTTGTCTCCCAAAGAGCGGTCTTTGGATGTGGTACGGGCTCTCCGTATCTATGTGAAGAGTACTGCTTCTATTCGAAAGTCTGATTCTCTCTTTGTTTTGTTTGGATTTCACAAACATAGCTGGCCTGCTCACAAGCAGACCCTGGCCAGGTGGATTAGAATGGTGATTGCGCATGCTTATGTGAAGGCTGGTCTGTCAGCTCCTGTTCATATTATGGCCCATTCTACTCGGTCTGTTGGACCTTCTTGGGCGGCCCAACGTGGTGCGACCCTTGATCAATTGTGCAAGGCGGCTACGTGGTCCTCGGGGAACACGTTCATAAGGTTCTATGCCTTTGATACTGCCGCTTCCCAGGATGCTTCCTTTGGACGCCGGGTTCTTGTGCCCGCTACAGTGCATCCCCTCCCATAAGGAACTGCTTTAGGACATCCCCATTGTCCAGACTTGTGGAGCCCAGTGTACCCCGCAGCAGAAAACAAGTTTTATTGTAAGATCTTACCCTTGTTAAAACTCTTTCTGCGAGGTACACTGGGCTCCACAAAGCGCCCACCCTGACGCAATTAGCTTCTTTGGGTTGATATGGCATTAGCCGCTGACACTTCTCTTGTCGTGAGAGCGAGGTGTATGTGGCTACTAACCGATTGCGTCTCTTTTCCTGCTACTGCTTTGGGCTGGATAACTAAACTGAGCTCCTGTGCTGGGAGGCGGGTAATATAGGAGGCGACGCTGTGCATTCTGGGAGCAGTCAAAGCTTTGAGCCTGTTGGTGCCTCGGATCAAGATCCTACTCTACACCCCATTGTCCAGACTTGTGGAGCCCAGTGTACCTCGCAGAAAGAGTTTTAACAAGGGTAAGTTCTTACCATAAAACTCGTTATTTTCTGTTACTTTCACATATGTTTGGTGCTTTTACTGGATGAGTTCATGATCTGGAAAACCACAGAGCGATCACATATATAAGTCCTGCTCTGAAAAAGGTTTAGAGACCAGACGAATGGAAAAAAAGACCACCTGGAACTATCAGCAGGATGTAATGGAGTCCGAGATTGCTGGAGGTGTGGGAAGCCAGCTGATCTCAGACGTTTTTTTTAAAGGGGCAATCACTCGTACATGGCATGGTTTTGCCTTTTACAGTTAGTGTTTGCCCCTTTAAAAAATATCTGAGATCAGCCAGCATCCTGCACCTCTGGCAGTCTCAGACTCCATTACATCATGACGATTATTTTTACTTTTTATTTTATTTAAGTTTATTTGCTTTTTATTTCCCATACTGTATGCTGAATAAAACATCTAATGCTGCCTTTTTGTGTGTATGAGATGTACTGTATCTATGCTAATTACTCATTGGTAAATGTTACATGCTTGGAGGCACTTTTCCCACTATTGATACAATAACTACCCTATTTTGGAACATTCTCTACAATGGTTCCTAAAGGAGAATATATAGCAGCAACCTGTTATCAGGGTAGTGGTAACTATAAACCTCACATGGACATTTTCCCAGATCATGCAGCTGTTACTAGAGATGTGCAACAACCCTCATGTTTTGATTTTGGATCCGGATTCATTGTTGTGTTTTGGTTTTGGACCTGTTTTTTTTTTTAATTCCTAAAAACTGAAAATCATGCACTTTGGGCTTGTTTTTATTACTAGGGTATTATTAACCTCAATAACATTAATTTACAGTCATTTTCAATCAATTTTGACCACCTCACAGTTCACAGTATTGTTCACCAATATTGTCAAAGGCTAACTGGCTAAACTAAGCGACAAAGCAGCTGCACAAACACATGGCAGTTACTTTAACATCTTACTAAAAGTTTATTTTAAATTATTTTTTAAGTTTGATTATATATTTATAACTAAATCGGTCAATATATAAAACAAGTTTTTACTTAACTTGAAATTAATTATCTTTTCAATAAAATATGTAAAAAAGTTATTTCAATTATATATCTCTAAAATGAAACAATTACAGTATGCCTGAAGAGGTTCCAGGGCAGTACAGGGAAATGGAGGTAAAATATGTATGTAGTGGAAGGCAGGTAAAGGAAGAAAGGTTTGATTTGTTAGTTAAATAATTTAATACAATTTTCTTTTTTGGCTAAGAAATTTTATGAAGGCAAAGAGGATCAGGGGTAGAATGGACAGCAGGTTAGCCTCCTAACCCTTTTCAGGAATCATTGGCTATTAATATTGAGCAGGTCAGCCTATTAACCTCTGTTGGGAATCCTAGGCTATTAACCTTGCTCTTCAACCTGTGGCTTGAATCCTTGGCTATTAACATTGCTCTTCAACCTATGTCAGGAATCCTTGGCTATTAACATTATATAATTATTATTTTCTTTTTAAAAATGTGTAGTAATGTAGTAGACCAATAAAAGTGTATGCAAAAAAGACCATCTCTATTGACTGCCCAAAAATACAGCCCATTATGAAAAGTAATGTGGTACAAGATGGAATTGTTCTTGGGCCCTCCCACCAACTTTATGTTGTATATTAAAAATGACATGAACAATTTAACAAACCAATCACTTTTGTGGATGAAGTGCTTGCTTTGTTTGGACCCCCAAAAAACCTTTTTATGGAAGGACTATCCACGATCTTTATTAGGAGGTTGATGATGAGGGTGTTGATGGTGGAGACTGCATGTGCTGGTCCAAACTAATGGTAGCTGATACTGGTCTGCTTGTTGTTAGTTTACAAATTATTATAATTTTTGTAAAATAAATTTCATGAATTTGCTGCAAATTACGTAACAGGGAGGAGGTGTCTAGATGGTTAACGTCCCTACTTCTACTAACAAAAGGAAAATATGCCTTCACAAATGTTGTTAGGATTAGGGTAAAAATAATTTCACACCCAAGAGGTGGTTTTTTGGTCTTATGCCAAGGCATGACATTGGGTTTCTTTTTATCATGAGCAAAAACTGCTGCCACTGGTAGCTGATTTACACAAACAACATCCTCATCATCAACATCCTCAATAGTATCAGATAATACTGTACAAATATATCCCCCTCATCCTATTGCATTTCCACACTAGCATCTTCAATTTCTATTATGTCATCTCCATCTTTACTCGGACTGCTCATCCCCACATTTGCATAGGGTGCAGAATGGTGGAAGGAGGCTGCTCTATGAGTACAATGTCAGAAATGGTTCGAAATGTCAAACTCTCACATAGCTAATATGGACACCCCTAGACTGTCATCAGGGATGAACACAGTTTGTTCTTCAGCCTTATTGTTCTTTCTATTGGACACTGATTTGTCAGTTTTAAAGGTGACATCTTTACCTCTTTTATTTTACATTGTGAAATATTTCGATTTCAGGTGCCTTTTCTTAAACTTTCTGCCCCCTGAACATCTTTAGTAGATGTTGAAGTACTATCATGATCATGACTGGCAGCAGCCACAGCACTAGCACTGGGTTGCTGCTCCTGCTTTTCCATATCATCTCACAGCACTATTAGTAGTGGTAGTACCTACTGAACATTATTTTTAAGTAGAGTGCCTGAACAACAACACATACGTTTTATTTATTTTGTAATACTGCAGTAAGTAATGGATGGGTGACACCTACTGAACCTTTTTTTAAGAACAGTATCTGAACAACAACAACAACTCACACGTTTGATTTTCCTAACAATGACACAGTCACAGTGCTACAGCCCACAGCCCTATACCGATTACACAGAGTCTGAGAGTGACAGTATCCCATTGCCCTTAATCAGTCACAGTAGCTCTTATTAATTCTTATTTTTTTTTATTAAAAATCACAGTAGCATTTAATCACACTGCAGCCAATAGCCCTGGATGGCACTGAGTCTGAGGGTGACACAGTAACAATAATAATAATAATTTTACTCATATAGTGCTCTTTCTCCAACAGGTCTCAAGGCGCTTTACATGTATCAAAAGCAAAGCATATAGTGCACAACATTAATACAGTAATACAGAGGTTTTACTACAGGTTTTACTACAGGTTCCAGCAAGTAATACTAGGGTACAAAATAAGCGTGATGCAGAATCGATGCAGACATTTTGGGTAATAACTTTGATGGGTTATATATTCCACCCAAAAGAGATACCAGGTGAGGCAGCCATGTTTGGTGCACTATGAAGTATACCACTGCCCTTAATCATAGTGATAGTAGCTATTAATTACAGTCACAGACAGAGGTCCATAATCAAACTGCAGACCACAGCCCTTGATGGCACTGAGTCCTCAGTCACAGTACAGTAGTTGATAATTGTCAGTCACAGTATTCCTTAATCACATTGCAGCCCACTCCACAACCAATCCCTCTGGCATTCTGTGTGCCACCCAAACCATGAGGGAGGGACTTTTATTGAATCCAAAACAAGCGAGATCCAATGCCTGGAGGATGCCATTTTGTCTCGTTTTCAGATCTGAGCCTGGCTGGAGATACTGAACTGGGACTCGGAAATACTCAAAAACTGGAAGTTCGAGTGGTCTCGGTTTCCATGAAAACTGGACTGCACATCTCTACTTGCTAGTGCTAGATCAATATCTTTGTTTTGTAACACTGTATATACAGTGTGTGTGTGTGTGTGTGTGTGTGTATATATATATATATATATATATATGGATCAAATGAACGGTTGTTCACTGAATCTTGATAAAAGTGCGTAAGCACTGAAACGTTGATTTAAACCAGGATGAGTTGGTGATTATTTACTCGATTTGGAAGTCCAGAATGCCATCGTTCGTTTGATCCATATGTGGCTGTGTGCTGTGCAGCCTAAAGCTCGGAGTGCACCTGGCAAGGTATCAAGGGGATTAAGTCTGAGTGCCGGATCTTTGGATATATATATATATATATATATATATATATATATATATATATATATATATATATAATTATAAAATCTTTTTAAAGTTAATACATATATTAAAGGGTTCCAATGTATATAGGGTGCGTGAAGAGTCGCAGTACACCCTTTTGTTTGAAAAACTGTGCAGGAAATGGGAAAACTGACTTAGATTCAAGATGGCACCCATCTTCGGTACATACCCTAAAAGATAGCCCCAATAAACTTGAGTCAGCTTTTTTTTGTGTCAACCATTTCCTTGTTGACCTTTTCTACTGTCTGCCTTTTCCATGTCAGCCTTTTGACCCTGTTGACCTAATACCTATTGACCATATGGAGTCAATGGATGTCTATCTAATTACTGTAGATCTTCTATACCACACTCATATTAACATTAGACCTAATTTTGCTGTTTTATCTTTTTATATGAATTGTCTATACAATTGCTTTTTTTTTCATTTTCATCCTTGGTACTAGATCTCTACTTACTACATGTTAGAATAATATAGGAGGAAGTGTCAGATATAGGATGTAAGTTTGTGTGAGACATCATCACTTGAATATGCTGTGTTAAATCACAAATGCATGAATGGTGTCAACTCTAAATACATCTTTGGACCAAATTGTGCAACTGTGAAGTAAATAATAACACTCAACCATACCTACTATAGTCATAGACATAAGCCATTTTCTTCTTTTAATGCATAATACAAGGCACCCATTAATATTTTGTAATTATTTATTTTACCTTTAATTGTTACAAGGCTTACAAAATTATTAATGTTCACGTTATTATTATTGTTCTCAGTGGTGCAGGAAAAATATATTTTAATCAGTATAATTACTAGTGATGTGCACTGGAAATTTTTTGGGTTTTGGTTTTGGTTCCGCGGCCGTGTTTTGGATTCGAACGCGTTTTGGCAAAACCTCCCTGAATTTTTTTTGTCGGATTCGGGTGTGTTTTGGAGTCGGGTGTTTTTTTACAAAAACCCCTCAAAAACAGCTTAAATCATAGAATTTGTCGGTCATTTTGATCCCATAGTATTATTAACCTCAATAACCATAATTTCCATTAATTTCCAGTCTATTCTGAACACCTCACAATATTATTTTTTAGTCCTAAAATTTGCACCAAGGTCGCTAGATGGCTAAGCTAAGCGACCCAAGTGGCCGGCACAAACACCTGGCCCATCTAGGAGTGGCACAGCAGTGTCAGACAGGATGGCAGATTTAAAAAATAGTCCCCAAACAGCACATGATGCAAAGAAAAAAAGAGGTGCACCAAGGTCGCTGGATGGCTGAGCTAAGCGACCCAAGTGGCCGTCACAAACACCTGGCCCATCTAGGAGTGCCACTGCAGTTTCAGACAGCATGGCAGATTTAAAATAGTCCCCAAACAGCACATGATGCAAAGAAAAAAAAAGAGGTGCACCAAAGTCGCTGGATGGCTAAGCTAAGCGACCCAAGTGGCCGACAAAAACACCTGGCCCATCTAGGAGTGGCACTGCAGTGTCAGACAGGATGGCAGATTTAAAAAATAGTCCCCAAACAGCACATGATGCAAAAAAAAAAAAAAAAAAGAGGTGCAATGAGGTAGCTGTGTGACTAAGCTAAGCGACCCAAGTGGCCGACACAAACACCTGGCCCATCTAGGAGTGGCACTGCAGTTTTGTAGCGAGATGATGAGTGCTTCCATCCTCATGTGAATCTGAACCACTAGCCTTGAACATAGGCCAGGGCCTCAGCCATTCCTTGCCACTCCGTGTCGTAAATGGCATATTGGCAAGTTTATGCTTCTCATCAGACGCTTTTAATTTTGATTTTTGGTCATTTTACTGAACTTTTGTAGTATACTTGATGACACAGAGGTAGAGCAGTGGACTACTGTACCGTACTGCTATATATATATACTGGTGGTCAGCAAAATTGTTCACTGTCCTCCTACTATATACTGCGCACAACTAAAATGCAGCACATGTATGGAATGCATAGTATACTTGACGACACAGAGGTAGAGCAATGGACTACTGTACCATACTGCTATATATATACTGGTGGTCACAGCAAAATTCTGCACTGTCCTCCTACTATATACTACAATGCAGCACAGATATGGAGCGTTTTTCAGGCAGAGAACGTAGATATTTTCAGCACACTGAGCACAGATATTTGCAAGCACACTGAGCACAGATATTTGCAGCACACTGAGCACAGATATTTGCAGCACACTGAGCACAGATATTTGCAGCACACTGAACACAGAAACTGAGAGAACGCAGCCATGTCCTCTCGCTATCATCTCCAAAGCATGAGTGAAAATGGCGGCAACGCGCGGCTCCTTATATAGAATACGAATCTCGCGAGAATCCGACAGCGGGATGATGACGTTCGGGCGTGCTCGGGTTAGCCGATCAAGGTGGGAATATTCGAGTCTGCCTCAGAACCGTGTAAAATGGGTGAAGTTCGGGGGGGTTCGGATCCCGAGGAACCGAACCCGCTCATCACTAATAATTACTTTGGACTCTGAGCTGCGGTACATGCCATGTAAGGATGCACTAACATATTCTGACATTTTAAATAGTGATGAGCGGATTCGGTTTTACTCGGTTTTACTCGGTTCTCAAAACAAAATCTTATTGACTCACTGATGTCACGTGTTTTGGATAGCCAATAAGATTCTGTTTTGAGAACCGAGTAAAACCGAGTAAAACCGAATCCGCTCATCACGTACTATGAACTTTCCTTGTTTGTATTTTGGAAGTGTCAAGTGTTCAGGAGTGAGTATTGGCACCGTATTTGCAATAGGAATCGTTGGAGACATCCAGTTGCTATTCACATCATAGAGGGTCATTCAGATGCGAATGGTTTAGCTATTACTGCTGACTAGTGATAGCTTTGTATGGTAATGCAGTAGGAGGCCTCTATTACATGCAGCAGGAGGCGTTCTATTAGTGATCTGACCCGCATCCTAGGATGTAGAATTGGATCAAATCACCCACCATCGGGTGGCTTATGGCAAGCAAGCCGCCCGTCGCAGAGGCCAGGAAATCTCCATCCTCAGGCAGAGATCTCTGGCCTCTTCCCACCCCCAAAATGGCAGTGTCCCGCCTCCATTTTCCCAAATGGAGGCTTCGCCACCCACTCCGCCCTGAAATGGCATCAGACTGTCAATCAGCAGGACCAATTCACACATGTGCAGAACGGGTCCTTGGGCATGCGCAAAGATCAGTACTTTGCGACGATGGTTGCAGGAGCAACGGCACCTAAATGACCCCCATGGTGACCATCTCTTAAGAAAATACAGGTTCAGATGCATGACTAACGGGTATATTCAATTGTAGTCGGAAACTGCCGTCTTGTCGGAAAGACGTCAGTTTCAGACTTTTTTAGGTCAGAAACTGTTCCGACCTATTCAATCCCCCTGCCATTTTTTTCCGACAAGTCGGCAATTTCGACCTGTCGGAAAACACTGGGATCGGCGGAATAGCCGCGAATCCACGTGTATTGTCAGAAGCGTGGCCAAATCCAACAGGTTTTAGCCCCGTTTCTGACAATGTCAATCCTTCTTTAAAAAAAATCGGATTGGCATTGTCGGGAACGGCCAAATCTGACATTGAATACTGAGATGTCGGATCCTTTCTGCTGGAAAGGATCCGACATCAATTGAATATACCCCTACGGGGTAAATTTTCCATCAAGTGTGTTTGGTCTGAGTTTAAACACGATAGACATCGCAGGTATACATGAGAATTTTTTCAAAATCAAACACTCAAATTTTGTAAGATTCATGTTTTACAGAATTGTGTTTTCCGATGGTGTAGGCAGTCGCGTTTAATAGTATTAAATAATGTGAGTGTTCAGTCATGTTTGTGCCAGAATTGTATAGTCGTGACTGTGAGCAGCTTGTTTTAAGAAGCCTGTACAGATCAGTGTGATCTGTGCTGTGCTTCTTTCTCTGTGTAAAAGTAATGCATAACCTGACCCAGGCTCTTTAAACAGGATGCTGCACTGGTTCTAAAATTACAGGGAAAAAAATTAGTAGGAGTCCTCCTTATTTAATGAACCAGCACCACACTAGCATGGGGGTAATGCAACAGCCAAGGGAACACCATGGGGTCACCCCATCCAAAGCATTAACTCCCCCAACTAGTCAGCCCAGGCTGGGGATTCTTTGGGAAGTGAGGCCCAATAAAGGGGACCCCCTTCTCGAGTATACCCCAGGCATAGACTGAAGCTCGAGGTTATCCCTTGCACCTCTGGGTGGTGGGTGCAGGGTTCATAGCTTTCAGTTGAAGTTAGACTTAAAGTAAGATTGTCTTTTACAGGAGTACTACAGGTTCCAGCAAGCCTCCCCACATGGCGGTACTTGGAGAACCTCAAGTACCAGCATGCGGTAAGTGCCAGCTGGTACCTATAGTTACCTTGTAAAAGAAATCTAAAAAAACTCCACAGTACTCACATACTGAATGTAGTAATAGTTTATTATACACACACATTCACACTTACACACATTGTACATACCTACCTTGTCCCTGGTGCCAGTTCGTCCCCTTCTCCAGTAAAAGTCCAGGGCGATGGTTGGTCCTTTTTCTGGTTTTTAACACTTTTATTACTTTTACCCAGAGAAGCACTTACAGGTCACACTGATCTGTGAAGGCTTCTCAAAACACGCTGCATAGGAGGACATCTATTTGAAAAGTATATTTTGTCCCGCGTTTTCTCTGTGTTTATAAACACAATTATTAGTAAATTTCCGTGTTCCACTCTTTTCTATTGAAAGTTGGTTTGATGGTGTATTAACGGGAAGTGAGCCCAGGAGCAGCCATGGCGAGCCCAGGAGCCACTGTGCCCTCAGCGTGGAGAGTGCTGCATGCCCGCAAGGGGCTTGCTAGCACTCGCCCCACTGCCAGCATACCTGTGGTCGGGATTCCGCTATTGGTCTACGGACGGCCGGGATCCTGATGGCCGGGTTTACAAAATGATCTCATATTAACTTCTATTTGCGGATTCAAACGTGTTTTGCAATTTAAATTGTGATTTTACTCCAGTGTTTGCCTTTAGTAAATTTCTGAATTTAAAAAAAGCCTAAACACACCCAAGAATGCAATCTCAGGCAAACACAATTGTTAGTAAAGTTAGCCCTAAGTGTCAGTGTTTAAGTAGTCTGACTTAAACTGATATACAGTAGAGGGAGATTTATCAAAGCTTTGAGCTAAAGAGATAAATTTAAGAGAGATAAAGTACCAAACAATCAGCTTCTATCATGTTACAGGCTATGGCTCAGCTTTATGCAAGGCTTGGAGAGACATAAAATGGGGAGAGATAAAGTACCAACCAATCAGCTCCTGTTTTTCAAATACAGCCTGTAACATGTCAGTTAGAAGCTGATTGGTTGATAATGTATCTTTCTCCACATTATCTCCCTCCAAGATTTGATAAATCTAACCCATAATTTGTTAATGCTTAGTAACTAACTCCTGAGCTGTAATGTGACTTTATATTCAACTTAGGCTGTATCTAGAATACGACTTTTAGATTTTAGTATTGGCCAATATGAATGTAACAACATGGTGACCACAAAAGTAAGCACCCTTAAAGTGACATAAAAGGTTAGAACCATACAATAAGGATATAACATAGAAGCAACTAAAAGTGTTTATTCAGTAGCTCTGGCCAGTAATAAATGCTTTTCATTGAAATAAAATATAATTTTGTAATTAGGACAATATTGTTTAATATTTGGTTACATTTCATCTTGCAAATCTATAGATAAGATATGATTTAAATAATGTTGCATAAATTCCATGCCACAAATTGTTAATCCTGGAATTATAGCCAATTAGTTATTCAATTATATCATCAATATAGGATTGAAAGTCAGTTAATTATGCAATTGTATTATATTAGTGTAGGTTCACATCAATAGGCATTGTGATATATGAATCAGCCATTAGGTGTCGCTGTGTATCAGCGCTATGCATTTAAATACTGTACACATTGTGCATGTTACAAACATATGGAGAGTTAAGAAATAGGCGTATATTTAGCTATACTAGTATCCTGAGCTACATCTCTTCTACTTTCTGAATTCATTTACTAAATATAAATCTGTATTTTATGTCAACTAACACAGTGAAAAGCACAGTACTTTCAGTATGTTATTTGATATGGGCAAAAAGACAGCTCTTGGATGGTTTATTAAACCAATGGAGATTAATTGATATGTCTCAAATGTCAGAAACATTTAAGGGATGAAATAACAGTAGTCTGTTTTAGATATATAATATCAACTTAAATGTAATGTAACCAAATGAGACATTTGAGCAGATATGATACAGTAAAATTATTGTTAGTGACCCAAGATATAATATACTATTGTATATTCTTGCTTTTTCTTTCTCAAATCTACAATAAAAACAAGGGTGTACATTTTTCATGTGCAGGTTTGTGGAAATGTGTAGGTAAAATCCTTATTAGTTACAATGAAGAAATAGGTATATTATATCCTACATAATCCATATGCACTAAATGCAAAGTACTGTATGCAAACAAGATGTACACAGTTGTTCCATGTACAGGAATGTTCTGGCAGCACTGTGAAATTCTAAAGCTGATGACAAATAAACAATGCATATTGTATGTCCCTGTATACTATATCATCCGCAGTAACTTAGGAATTACTGTATAGTATACATGTTTTGGAAATGTTGAAATCAGCCCAAATATAAACTTGAGAGAAGTCACCAAATTTGTCAGAAAGGTAAATTCATTGAAAACAATTTTTTGTGTATCTCTAAGGCACTATAATTCAACAAACATCATTTTGTATTACCACATAGAAACCTTTTTAAAGATTATAATAATATTGTAATACAGGAGAAATTGTTGCAATAAACAATTTGATAAGCACAAATATAAATGTGTATCAGTTATTTTGTTTCCTCCTTCTTTTTGCAGATGGGTACAAATTGGTAGGGCATAGCGGATGTGAACAAGGAGGTTAGTCCACATGTTGATTCCAAATCAAGAGTATGTTTTATTGAAGTTAACAGGATGCAGTTGATAGAAGATAAACAGCTGGCAATATGATACGATACCAGTCTCTCTTGTGCTAAGCACTGTACAGTTATACAGCACTGTGATGCTCCAATAACACACTGACAGGCTTGGGCATATGCAGACCCTTTTATAAAGCCAAGTAAACAACATGCACCTGCAGTCTAATAAGCCTAACCTTTAAGTCTGGTGACACATACATGTGATGTTATTGTGACTGATTAGTCATGCACAATAACGCTTAGTTAAAAGACAGTTTGCAATGTTTAATATCAACAATTTCCAGTATATGTTTAATATCCTCAGTGTATTTTCATATAATGATAGATCAGAGAACACTTTGGAAGAGAACCTTTTCCATGAATGTGAGATTGAAATTTATGTTCAAAGTTTGTGGAATTATAAAACCTGAGCGTGAGAAAGTCATTTTGACCCATACTTCTAAGAAGAGTACCTCTGGTAGGTTAACAACTGAAGTAGCAGATCATCACTTGCATACTGCAGTGTTCAAACATGGGAAATATCAATCTTTCCTTTTCTCTTCTATAATGTGTGGGGTGAATCTTCTGTACTGCATGGCTTACTTTTCAAGTTAGAAGGAAGACAATATTATATATATATATATATATATATATATATATATATTTATACAGTGTATATATATATATATATATATATACCTGTAATTAGGGAATAATATGTAGGGCTGCAGGAAAACAGTTTTGAATAAAAGGCAAGTAAACCTTAGAACTTCTATGTTTGTTCACCCTCATATGTTCATTGGGTTTGGACCAATATGTATTACGCACAACCACATATTTATTTTATTTATTATCTTTTATTTATATGACGCCACAAGAGTTCTGCAGCGCCTTAGTTCATTCATTGAGTTCCATGTCATGCAGGAGCATCGGGCAGGGCAGAAAGCAGTCAGCAGAGGGAATGGGAGTAGGTCTAAAAGAGGAAGCAGCAGAACAGAGCAGTCATGTGCTGATTGTTTCATTCGTGTCATCAGGAGGTATCAAGTACAAACAAACAAGACAGCACTACTAAATTAATTATTTAATTAGCTCAATAAAATTAACAATATTCAAATAATACCACACTGGCCGGCATGAACGTATAAATATGTTTAAAAAAAAAAAAAAAAATATATATATATATATATATATATATATATATATAAAATATATGTATCAAACAATAAATCCCTACTTCAAGCAGCTGGAGCACCACACATGCTCTAAATAACTTCCATTAGGATCCATTGCACAAGTCACTTTAGGACATAAATTAATATAGATATATGTCTTTACATATAACTATACTAATTTATGTACAATGCTTGCGGGTTTCCTCTATTGAGGTACAGGTTGAGTATCCCTTATCCAAAATGCTTGGGACCAGAGGTATTTTGGATATCGGATTTTTCCGTATTTTGGAATAATTGCATACCATAATCAGATAAAATGGCGATGGGACCTAAATCTAAGCACAGAATGCATTTATGTTTTATATACGCCTTATACACACAGCCTGAAGGTTATTTTAGCCAATATTTTTTATAACTTTGTGCATTAAACAAAGTGTATCTACATTCACACAATTCATTTATGTTTCATATACACCTTATACACACAGCCTGAAGGTCATTTAATACAATATTTTTAATAACTGTGTTTATTAAATAAAGTTTGTGTACATTGACCCATCAAAAAACAAAAGATTCACTATCTCACTCTCACTCAAAAAGTCCGTATTTCGGAATATTCCGTATTTCGGATATTTGGATATGGGATACTCAACCTGTAGTAATACATTTATTTAGAAAAGTCCAGATTCCCTATTAATGGGGAGAAAGTATTATTCCCGGTATATAGGGGGGTCATTCCGACCTGTTCACACACAGCGGTTCTTTGCTGCGGACAGGTCAGAACTGCAGCTGCGCGGCGCCTGCATTGCGCTTGTGCGTCGTTGCCCAGCGACGCCAGTCACTGGGCAACGACTCCAGGACTGAAGAAAGCAATCGCAGGCCGGATCGCAAGAAGATTGACAGTGGGAAGGAGGATCGGGGCATCTACTCACCGTTTCCCGGGCATGGTAAGGTGAACACACGCGTGTCCAGGCGTTTGGAGGGTGGATGTCTGATGTCATAGTCGGAACCTTCATCGCTGGATCCGTTGCACTTGGTAAGTAGGTGCAGGGCTGGTCTTGTTCTGCACAAAACTTTTTTAGCATAGCAGGGCTGCACAAGCGATCGCAGCCCTGCTATGCTAAAATACACTCCCCCATAGGCGGCATCAAGTTGATCGCACGAGCAGCAAAAAGTTGCTACGTGCAATCAACTCAAAATAACCACCATAATTAGCCCACTCACACACAGGTTCTGCCACGGCGTCTCCCAGCCCCTGGTACTTTTCCTTTTAGAAAGGCAGCCTTATCAAGAGTACTCAATACTATGCGTCTGACATCTGATGAAGCCGCTGATTACTAACACAGGCAGAGAAATGTGTAAGTACCTTTTGACCTTTGCCAACAACATCCCAACCAGCCCATCACCACATGCTGTTTACAGGAGACATACGGTATTGAGTACTCTGGAAAAGGCTGCTTTTCTAAAAGGAAATGTACCAGGAGTCGGGAGACGCCGTGGTAGAACATGTACTGTATGTGAGTGGGCTAACTAGATACCGGGAATAATAATTTTCCTCCTTTATCATCATTTCCTGGCCAGGAATCTGGATTTTTTTAAATTCATTTTTTACTACTTCAATAGAGGAGATCCACTAGCATTGTTTAAAGACATATATCCAGTGGTCGAAGTGGGCCAGTATGCAGTAGTATAGCATACCGGCACTTCGTTTCCACTGATCCGGAATTGTTTTTTTTTTGTTATTGAATGAAAAAGAGTGCAGCAGGAGGCCGTGGAAGTGGCCAGCCTGCTGCACAAACAGGATGCTGATCCGGTCCCTGCTCAGCGCCCACGTGGGGAACACCCGGCTCTCCTTCCCTGCCGGAGCCCCGCCGGACACCCGCGTGGGGTGCCCGGCTGTCGTCACTAGTACCGTCGGAGCCCCGCCAGGTGTACATGTGTGATGTGCTCGGCTGTCGTCACTAGTGTCGCCAGAGCCCTTGTACCTGCAGCTGTTGACTGGTAGGCAACAGGATTTAATATTTAATTACAATCCCCTGACGAAAATGCCACAATAAAGGCATTGAAACGTTGCCAATGAAGCTGCCGACATGCGTATGATTAAAATGAGTCACTAGGAGTGCCATACCATTCGACTTGCTGTAATTACAATCCCCAATATGTCCCTCTCCCACCCTGCACCCCCCCCTAACCTTGCGTCCTCTCCTACCCTGCACCCCCCTCTCACCCTGCATTCTCTTCCACCCAGCAACCACCTCTTCCTCTGTCACTCTCCCCAATATATCCTCCTCCCTCCCTCCCTGTATCCCCCCTCTTACCTGGTGCCCCTCTCCAATCCTGCATCCCCCCTCTTCCTTTGTCCCTCTCCCCAATATGTCCTACTCTCACCCTGCACCCCCCTCTCACCCTGCATCCTCTCCCACCCTGCACCCCCTCTCACCCTGCGTCCTCTCCCACCATGCACCCCCTCTCACCCTGCATCCCCCCTGTCACTCTGCATTCTCTCCCATCCAGCAAAACCCTCTTCCTCTATCCCTCTCCCCAATATATCTTCCTCCTACCCTGCATCAACCCTCTCACCTGGTGCCCCTCTCCCATCCTTCATCCCCCGTCTTTCTCTGTCCCTCTCCACAATGTGTCCTACTCACACGCTGCATCCCCCTCTCATCCTGCATCATCCTGCATCCTCTCCCACTCTGTTTCCCCCTCTCACCCTGCATCTCCCTCTCACCCTGCATTCTCTCCCACCAGCATCCCCGCTTCCTCTGTCCTCTCCCCAATATGTCCTCCTCTCACCCTGCATCCCCAACCTCACCCAATGCCCCCATCCCCCTCAGGCCTTCTTCCACCAAGTGCCCTCCCTCTCATCCTGTGCCTCTTAAGTGCATGCCCCTTGTGACTTGCCAAGCCCCTTTTTTGCACCCTGAAGTGGACACTATACCCCTTTCAATTTTCCTTACCCCCACTTCAAAATTACCACTTCAACCACTGCATATATATATATTTATTTTCAGCATGCGTGGTGCTTCGGCTGCTTGAAATAGGGATTTATTGTTTATGATACATATATTTATATCCGAGCCCGTCTCAGGTTTTCCCGCCTGACTCGGAAACCAGAACGAGGCAAAACGTCATCATGTTGCTGTCGGATTCTCACGGGTTTTGGATTCCATATAAGGAGCCGCGCGTCGCCGCCATTTTAACTCCAGTATCGGAGAGTGTAACGAGAGGACGTGTCTCTGTCCTCAGTGTCTGTGCGGGAGGGAAAGTGGGGTGGCGATTCCAGTGCTGTCCTGTGTTGTTCAGTCCAGTGTAGTGTCTTATGCTGCCATATGTCCATTGCTGCTGTATAAGTCCAGTGCAGTGGTGCTGTGTTGTGCTGCATCAGTACAGTGGTGGTGTCTTGTGCTGCATCAGTCCAGTCACAGTGGTGGTGTCCTCTGCTGCCATATGTCCAGTGCTTCTGTATAAGTCCAGTCCATTGCAGTGGTGCTGTGTTGTCCTGCATCAGTCCACAGGTGGTGTCCCTGTGCTGCTGTATAAGTCCAGTGGTGCTACTGTATAAGTCCAGTGGTACTGCCGTATATGTCCAGTGATACTGCCGTATAAATCTAGTGATACTACCATATATGACCAGTGGTACTGACATATAACTCCAGTGATACTGTCGTATATGTCCAGCGGTACTACCGTATAAATCCAGTGATACTGTCGTATATGTCCAGTGGTACTGCTGTATAAATCCAGTGGTACTGCCGTATAAATCCAGTCCAGTGATACTGCCATATAAGTCCAGTGATACTGTCGTATAAGTCTAGTGATACTGCCAAATAATTCCAGTGGTACCGCTGTGTAAGTACAGTGATACTGCCGTATAAATCCAGTCCAGAGGCACTGCCGTATAAGTCCAGTGATACTGCCATATAAGTCCAGTGGTACTGCCATATAAATCCAGTGCTACTGCCGTATATGTCCAGTGGTAATGCGGTATAAATCCAGTGATTCTGCCCTATATATGTCCAGTGGTACTGCCGTATAAAACCAATCCAGTGATACTGCCGTATATGTCCAGTGGTACTGGCGTATAAATCCAGTCCAGTGGTACTGCCGTATAAGTCCAGTGGAACTGCCATATAAGTCCAGTGATACTGCCATATAAATCCAGTCCAGTAGTACTGACATATAAATCCAGTGATACTGCCGTATAAGTCCAGTGGAACTGCCATATAAGTCCAGTGATACTGCCATATAAATCCAGTCCAGTAGTACTGACATATAAATCCAGTGATACTGCCGTATAAGTCCAGCGGTACTGCCATATTATTCCAGGGATACTGCGTATATGTCCAGTGGTACTGCCGTATAAATCCAGTGGTACTGCCATATAAATCCATTCCAGGGATACTGCCGTATAAGTCCAGCGGTACTGCCATATTATTCCAGGGATACTGCGTATATGTCCAGTGGCACTGTCGTATAAATCCAGTGATACTACCGTATATGACTCCAGTGATACTGTCGTATATGTCCAGCGGTACTACCGTATAAATCCAGTGATACTGCTGTATATGTCCAGTCCAGTGATACTGCCATATATGTCCAGTGGTACTGTCGTATAAATCCAGTGATACTACCATATATGTCCAGTGATACTGCCGTATAAGTCCAGCGGTATTGCCATATTATTCCAGTGATACTGCCGTATATGTCCAGTGGTACTGCTGTATAAATCCAGTGGTACTGCCGTATAAATCCAGTCCAGTGATACTGCCATATAAGTCCAGTGATACTGTCGTATAAGTCTAGTGATACTGCCAAATAATTCCAGTGGTACTACTGCGTAAGTACAGTGATACTGCCGTATAAATCCAGTCCAGAGGCACTGCCGTATAAGTCCAGTGATACTGCCATATAAGTCCAGTGGTACTGCCATATAAATCCAGTGCTACTGATGTATAAATCCAGTGATACTGCCGTATATGTCCAGTGGTAATGCCATATAAATCCAGTGATTCTGCCGTATATATGTCCAGTGGTACTGCCGTAAAAAACCAATCCAGTGATACTGCCGTATATGTCCAGTGGTACTGGCGTATAAATCCAGTCCAGTGGTACTGCCGTATAAGTCCAGTGGAACTGCCATATAAGTCCAGTGATACTGCCATATAAATCCAGTCCAGTAGTACCGACATATAAATCCAGTGATACTGCCGTATAAGTCCAGCGGTACTGCCATATTATTCCAGGGATACTGCGTATATGTCCAGTGGTACTGCCATATAAATCCATTCCAGTGATACTGCCGTATAAGTCCAGCGGTACTGCCATATTATTTCAGGGATACTGCGTATATGTCCAGTGGTACTGCCGTATAAATCCAGTGGTACTGCCATATAAATCCATTCCAGTGATACTGCCGTATAAGTCCAGTGATACTGCCGTATAAGTCCAGTGATGCTGCCGTATAAGTCCAGTGATGCTGCCGTATAAGTCCAGTGATACACAGCAGTACCACTGAACATATACGGCAGTATCACTGGACTTATATGGCAGTATCACTGGAATGGATTTATATGGCAGTACCACAGGATTTATACGGCAGTACCACTGAACATATACGTCAGTAAGTCCAGTGATACTGCCATATAAATCCAGTCCAGAGGTTCTGCCATATAAGTCCAGTGGAACTGCCATATAAGTCCAGTGATATTGCCGTATATGTCCATTGGTACTGCCGTATATGTCCATTGGTACTGCCGTATAAATCCAGTGGTACTGCCGAATAAATCCAGTCCAGTGATACTGCCATATAAATCCAGTGATACTGCCGTATAAGTCCAGTGATGCTGCTGTATAATTCCAGTGGTACTGCTGTATATGTTCAGTGATACTGCCGTATAAATCCAGTCCAGAGGTACTGCCCCATAAGTCCAGTGGTACTGCCGTATAAGTCCAGTGATACTGCCATATAAATCCAGTCCAGTGGTAGTGCCATATAATTCCAGTGATACTGCCAATAAATCCAGCGGTACTGTTATATTATTCCAGTGATACTTCCGTATATGTCCAGTGGTACTGGCGTATAAATCCAGTGGTACTGCCGTATAAATCCAGTCCAGTGCTACTGCCGTACAAGTCCAGTGATACTGCCGTATATGTCCAGTGGTACTGCTGTGTAAGTCCAGAGATACTGCTGTATAAATCCAGTCCAGAGGTACTGCCCTATAAGTCCAGTGGTACTGCCATATAAGTCCAGTGATACTGACGTATAAATCCAGTCCAGTGGTACTGCCGTATAAATCCAGTGCTACTGCCGTATAAATCCAGTGGTACTGCCGTATAAATCCAGTGGTACTGCCGTATAAATCCAGAGGTACTGCCGTATAAATCCAGAGGTACTGCCGTATAAATCCAGTCCAGTGATACTGCCATATATGTCCAGTGGTTCTGCCATATAAATGCAGTGGTGCTGGCGTATAAATCCAGTCCAGTGATACTGCCATATAAGTCCAGTGATACTGCCATATAATTCCAGTGATACTGCCGTATATGTCCAGTGATACTGCCGTATATGTCCAGTGATATTGCTGTATATATCCAGTCCGATGGTACTGCCATATAAATCCAGTTATACTGCCGTATATGTCAAGTGGTAATGCCAAATAATTCCAGTGGTACTGCCATATAAATCCAGTCCAGTGATACTGCCTTATAAGTCCAGTGATGCTGCCGTATCATGCCAGTGCTACTGCCGTACAAGTCCAGTGATACTGCCGTATATGTCCAGTGGTACTGCTGTGTAAGTCCAGAGATACTGCTGTATAAATCCAGTCCAGAGGTACTACCCTATAAGTCCAGTGGTACTGCCGTATAATTCCAGTGATACTGCCATATAAATCCAGTCTAGTGGTACTGCCATATAATTCCAGTGATACTGCCAATAAATCCAGCGGTACTGTTATATTATTCCAGGGATACTTCCGTATATGTCCATTGGTACTGCCGTATAAATCCAGTGGTACTGCCGTATAAATCCAGTCCAGTGATACTGCCGTATAAGTCCAGTGATGCTGCCGTATCATGCCAGTGCTACTGCCGTACAAGTCCAGTGATACACAGCAGTACTCAGAAAGGCCACTTTAGGGTATGGTGAGCTGCTACAGCCAGACATTATTCTGCTATCTCCACACTGTCTCTTCATTACCAACCCTATGATAGCCTTGAAGTCACCACCTTCCTCTAAGTATCATTCCCAAATTCTCCCAGATTGGTGCTCAAGAGGGTGGATGAACCAGAAAGGATCTAAATTTTTCTCAGTCCTTTATCCTCAATGCTTATGATACACTAGCCCAGCCAGTATCTCCAAGGGTAGGTATCTTTTTCTGTCCATGCCCTCTCCTTCTAGCACTGCCCACTGCTCCAACCAGAACTGAATTAAAGCTTTGGTGGACTCTGGGTACTTAAGTATAAAGAGGCTCTAAAGTGCAACATTTGGAATGTGGGGATCGGGTCATTGTGCACGAGCCTCCAGCATGCACACGAAAAGGGGGCATGTCCATATTTAGAGATGTGCGGCTGTCACTTTTCGTGTTTTGTGTTTTGGTTTTGGTTCTACTTCCACTTTCATGTTTTGGTTTTGGCTTGGTTTTGCCAAAACCACCCTTTTGTGTTTTGGTTTTGGACCTGGATGATTTTTGAAAAAAACAACAACCATAAAAACCGCTAAAATCACAGAATTTGGTGGTAATTTTGCTCCTACGGTATTATTAACCTCAATAACAATCATTTCCACTCATTTCCCATCTATTCTGAACACCTCACACCTCATAATATTGTTTTTAGGCCAAAAGGTTGCACCGAGGTTGCTGGATAACTAAGCTAAGCAACACAAGTGGACAACACAAACCCCTGGCCCATCTAGGAATGGCACTGCAGTGTCAGACAGGAGGGCAGATATAAAAAAAGGCCCCAAAGAGCACATCATGCAAAGAAGAAAAATAATTGCAATGAAGTAGTTGTATGACTAAGCTAAGCGACAGAAACAATTGGCCCATCTAGGCATGGCACTGCAGAGACAGACAGAAGGGCAGATATAAAAAAAAAGGCCCCTAACAGCACATAATGCAAAGAAAAAAAAAAAGGTGCACCAAGTTTGCTGTATGACTAAGCCAAGCGACACAAACAATTGGCCCATCTAGGCGTGGCACTGCAGTGGCAGACAGGAGGGCAGATATCAAAAAAAGGCCCCTAACAGCACATGATACAAAAAGAAAAAAAGGTGCACTGCGGTTGCTGTATGACTAAGCTAAGCATCACAACCACCTAGCCCATCTAGTAGTGTCACGCAGTGGCTGAATGTCGAGAGTGAGCTGCAATTGTTTGGTCCACTGAGAGCATCTCCAGCACGTGCCAGTCACTTTTAAAAAAATCTGCAATTGGTGGACTTATACAGCAGTACCCCAGGACTAATACAGCAGTACCCCTGGACTCATTCAGCAGTGTCACACAGGATGGCACTTTTCAAAAACTAGGCCCCAAACAGCACCTCATGCAAAGATGTCGAAGAGGTGCAATGAGGTAGCTGTATGACTAAGCCAAGCGACACAAACAATTCCAACTGTAATTATACGTCCAAATCACTGGAATTAATTGGCAAGATCACTGTAATTAATAATTAAACGTCCAAATCACTGGAATTAATTGGCAAGAGCACTGTTATTATACGTCCAAATCACTGGAATTAATTGCCAAGATCACTGGAATTAATTATTATACGTCCAAATCACTGGAATTAATTGGCAAAATCACTGTAATTATACATCCAAATCACTGTCAGGTCTGTAGCTTTGTCTGTCCTCGGAGGGGGCACTAGTGGGTCAGTGTAGGTGTGATAGAGGAAACGGGGAGAGTGAAGAAAAGTCCTGCGCATGTGCGCTTGATATTTATTATCACACCGGGATAACACAGCAAGTGAACAACTGATAAACAGAGGAGTGAAAACAATTGTTGATTGGAGAGTAACTGATATAACTGATGACAGGCAGGGCCGGACTGGCCATCTGGCACTTCTGGCACATGCCAGAAGGGCCGATGGCCAGGTGGGCCTGTCTGGCAGCTGCAACCCCTCCCTCTTGACACTCCCACCTCCTCGCTGCGGCCGCTGTGCTCCGCGGAAAAGTCCTCTCCGCTTTCGTCCCACCTTCCCAGAATGCCGATGGGGGTGCGACGTCATCGCGCACAGCATTCTGGGAGCAGCTGCGGTGATGGGAAAAGGCCGGGGAGCAGCAGCAGCAGCCGCCCCAGCATGGTGTGTATTACACGCAAGGACCATGTCTGCTGCCTGCCTGAGCCCCTGAGGAGGAGTCCCACAACCATGCAGATCCCGGCCCCAGCAGCAGCACACACATGGCCAGCTGCAGCATCAGCACTGCAGGGAGAGTGCTGTCCCCTGGCCAAGGTGAGTGCGAATGTATACATGCACTGGCTGATTCCTCCCTCTCTCCATCTCTCTGTCCTCACCCCCCCAACCCTCTCTCTCTCTCTCTCTCTCTCTTTCTTTCGTTCTCACCTCTCTTGTTCTCATCCCCCCCTCTCTCTTGTTCTCACCCCCCCCTCTCTCTTGTCCTCACCTCTGTCTTTTGTTCTCACCCCCCCTCTTGTCCTCACCTCTCTCTTTTGTTCTCACCCCCCTCTCTTGTCCTCACCTCTCTCTTTTTATCTCACCCCCCCCTCTCTTGTTCTCACTTCTATCTCTTTTATCCTAACCCTCTCTCTGTCTCTTCACCTCTCTTTTCCTCACCCCTCTCTCCCATCCACATCCCTCTCTCCCATCCACTTCCCTCTCTCTTTTTTGTCCCCACCCCCCTCTCTTTCTTTTATCCCTACCCCCTCTATTTTTTGTCCACACCCCCTCTCTCTTTTGTCCTCACCCCCTCTTTTTTGTCCACACCCCCTCTCTTTTTGTACACCCCCCACTCTCTTTGTTTTGTCCTCACCCCCTCTTTTTTGTACACACCCCCTCTCTTTTTCTTTTGTCCTCACCCCCTCTTTTTTTTCCTCACCCCCTCTCTTTCTTTTGTCCTCACCTCTCTTTTGTCCTCACTCCCCCTCCCTCTAGTCCTTACCTCTCTCTAGTCCTTACCTCTCTCTGTCTTTCTTGTCCTCGCCTCTCTCTTTTGTTCTCACCCCCCCTCTTATCCTCACCTCTCTCTATCTCTCTTTTGTCCTCACCCGCTCTCTTTTCCTCCCCCCTCTCTCCCATCCACATCTCTCTTTCTTTTGTCCTCACCCCCTCTCCTTCTTTTGTCCTCACTCCCCCTCTCTCTAGTCCTCACTATCTTTTATCCTCACCTCTCTCTCAGCTTTACCACCTCTTTTGCCCTCACTTCTCTATCTCTTGTTTTCACCCCCCTTTTGCCTCACCCCTCTCTCTTTCTATCGTCATAGCACAGAGCATTCTGGGAGCGGCTATGGGGGAGAGAAGTCCTAGGAGCAGCAGCACGGTGTCCGCCCACAATCACCCAGTTTACAGCCTGCCTGAGCCCCTGGCCCTGAGGAGGAGACATGCCACCCATGCAGTCCTGGAACCCGGCCACAGCAGCACCACAGCACATGGTCAGCTGCAGCACCAGCACTGCAGGGAGAGCGCTGCCTCCCACCAAGGTGAGTATGGGTATACCCATGCCATGGCTGTCTGTCTCTCAATATCTCTCTATTGTTCTCACCCTCTCTCTCTCTGTCCTCACCTCTCTCTCACTCTCTTGTCCCCACCTCTCACCCCATCCCTCTCTCTTGTCCTCACCTCTCTCTCTCCCGTCCTTTGTCTCTTGCCCTCACCCCTCACTCTCTCTCAAGTCCCGACCTCTCTCTCTGTCTGCACCTTTCTCACACTATCTTTTGTCATCACCTTTCTCTCTCTCTATCTCGTCCTCACCTCCCTCCCTCTCTTTCTTGTCCTTGCCTCTCTCTCTTTCTTGTCCATACCTCTCTCACGCACTCTCTCTCATTCTCACCTCTGTCTCTCTTGTCCTCACCTCTTTTACTCTCTTCTGTCCTCACCTCTCTCACTCTCTCTCGTCCACACCTCTCTTTTGCACTCCCCTCTCCCTCTCTCTCATGCCCTCACCTCTCTCTTAGGCCTTGGCCTCTCTCCTACTTGTCCTCACCTCTCCCTCTCTCTCTCGTCCTCACCTCTCGTGCTCTCTCTATCTCTCGTCCCCACCTTTCTCTCACTTGTCCCCACCTATCTCTCTCTTGTCCTCACCTCTCTCTCTCTCTCGTTCTCTGTTTGGCTTTAAAATATAGATTGCCTTGCTCTAGATGGGCATACAGTGAGGAGCTAAACTGGACAGACCTGTGTGCTCAGTCCTTCTCTGCACCTCCGCCAGCTCCCACAGCCTTCTCCTCCGCACCATCTTCGAGGCCCACAGCCTCCTCCGCCCCGCGCCGATCACAGCCTCCTCATCCACCACAGCATCCTCTGCTAAATAGGTAATCTTACCCTGCTGCCCAGGGCCGGCTCCAGGCCTACTAGCACCCTGAGCGAGAAAATTTAAAAGCGCCCCCCCCATGCGCGCGCCAAAGGCGCGCGCGTTCCCGGAAAAGTGGGTGTGGCCTCTGGGAAAGTGGGCGTGGCCTCGTAACTTCACATCATCAAACTATAAACATATTTTCACACAATTAGCAGCCTTACACATAGCCACAGTAGTGTTCCTTACACATAATGTCTCCAGTATAGTGCCAGATACACATAATGTGCAGTGCCAGCTACACATGACATGCCCCACAGCAGTGCCAGCTACACATGACATGCCCCGCAGCAGTGCCAGCTACACATGACATGCCCCCCAGCAGTGCCAGCTACACATGATAGTGTTCACTTTTTAGGGCATGGTGCTGATCACAGGGAGGGCACATTTTTAAGTTAGGAGGGCAAAATGATGTACATAATGCTTGTTGTTCCCATACCTATATGTCAAAGCACGGACAGTGCGCGCCGAAGGCGCGCAGCAAAAATTAAGGGGAGTTACTTCGTGGGGAAGGTACGTGGCCACATAATAGTGGCAATTTGCATTACACCACACAGTAGTGCAGCTAATACACACTGCACCAGGTAGAACCTCCTATACACTTTGCGCCAGGCACAGCACTGAGACACATTGCACCAGGGAGATAACCGAGACACATTGCCTAGCCACAGACGCCTAGCAGGAACACTACATAACATGCTCCCCAGCAGTGCCAGCTACACGTGACATGCCCCCCAGCAGTGCCAGCTACACGTGACATGCCCCCCAGCAGTGCCAGCTACACGCGACATGCCCCCCAGCAGTGCCAGCTACACGCGACATGCCCCCCAGCAGTGCCAGCTACACGCGACATGCCCCCCAGCAGTGCCAGCTACACGCGACATGCTCCCCAGCAGTGCCAGCTACACGTGACATGCCCCCCCCAGCAGTGCCATCTACATAAATGGCCACACAGTGCCAGATATGCACCCACAGTTCAGATACATAAATGCCCCCAAAGTACCAGATACATAAATGCCTCCACAGTGCAGATATGCCCCCCACAGTGCCAGATACATAAATGCCTCCACAGTGCAGATATGCCCCCCACAGTGCCAGATACATAAGTGCCCCCACAGTGCCAGATACATAAGTGCCCCCACAGTGCCAGATATAAAAATGCCCACACAGTGCCAGATATGTCCCCACAGTGCCATATATAAAAATGCTAGTGATGAGCGGGTTCGGTTCCTCGGAATCCGAACCCCCCCGAACTTCAGCCTTTTTACACGGATCCGAGGCAGACTCGGATCTTCCCGCCTTGCTCGGCTAACCCGAGCGCGCCCGAACGTCATCATCCCGCTGTCGGATTCTCGCGAGGCTCGTATTCAATTGCAAGACTCGGATTCTATATAAGGAGCCGCGCGTCGCCGCCATTTTCACACGTGCATTGAGATTCATAGGGAGAGGACGTGGCTGGCGTCCTCTCCATTTAGATTAGAAGAGAGAGAGTGAGAGTGAGACACTTGATTTACTGGAGCTTAGGAGTACTCAGAGAGTGCAGAGTTTACTAGTGACTGACCAGTGACCACCAGTGCAGTTTTTTTATTATATTATTATTTAATATAATCCGTTCTCTGCCTGAAAAAAAACGATACACAGTGACACAGTAACAGTATACCATATCTGTGCTCAGCCTCAGTGTGCTGCATCATCTATGTATATCTGACTGTGCTGAGTGCTCAGTGCTCACACAGCTTAATTGTGGGGGAGACTGGGGAGCAGTAGCAGGAGTACATATTATTTAACAGTGCACACTTTTGCTGCCAGAGTGCCACTGCCAGTGTGACTGACCA
The DNA here is from genome assembly GCF_028390025.1 of Pseudophryne corroboree. Taxonomy (NCBI): domain Eukaryota; kingdom Metazoa; phylum Chordata; class Amphibia; order Anura; family Myobatrachidae; genus Pseudophryne; species Pseudophryne corroboree. The sequence continues at coordinate 406,888,270 of NC_086445.1, read as the reverse complement.
GTGACCACTGTCTGACCACCAGTATATTGTGATTGTCTGCCTGAAAAAGTTAAACACTCGTCGTGTGGTGTTTTTATTCTATAAACGCATTCTGCTGACAGTGTCCAGCAGGTCCGTCATTAATTATATAATATATACCTGTCTGGCTGCAGTAGTGATATATATATATTTTTTATATCATTATCATCCAGTCTATATTAGCAGCAGACGCAGTACGGTAGTCCACGGCTGTAGCTACCTCTGTGTCGGCAGTCGCTCGTCCATCCATAATTGTATACCACCTACCTGTGGTGTTTTTTTTTCTATCTTCTTGATACTACTAGTAGCTTACTTTAGGAGTCTGCAGTGCTGCCGACAGTGTCCAGCAGGTCCGTCATTATATAATATATACCTGTCCGGCTGCAGTAGTGATATATATATATTTTTTTTATATCATTATCATCCAGTCTATATTAGCAGCAGACGCAGTGCGGTAGTCCACGGCTGTAGCTACCTCTGTGTCGGCAGTCGCTCGTCCATCCATAATTGTATACCACCTACCTGTGGTGTTTTTTTTTCTATCTTCTTGATACTACTAGTAGCTTACTTTAGGAGTCTGCAGTGCTGCTGACAGTGTCCAGCAGGTCCGTCATTATATAATATATACCTGTCCGGCTGCAGTAGTGATATATATATATATATATTTTTTATATCATTATCATCCAGTCTATATTAGCAGCAGACGCAGTACGGTAGTCCACGGCTGTAGCTACCTCTGTGTCGGCAGTCGCTCGTCCATCCATAATTGTATACCACCTACCTGTGGTGTTTTTTTTTTTCTATCTTCTTGATACTACTAGTAGCTTACTTTAGGAGTCTGCAGTGCTGCTGACAGTGTCCAGCAGGTCCGTCATTATATAATATATACCTGTCCGGCTGCAGTAGTGATATATATATATTTTTTATATCATTATCATCCAGTCTATATTAGCAGCAGATGCAGTACGGTAGTCCACGGCTGTAGCTACCTCTGTGTCGGCAGTCGCTCGTCCATCCATAATTGTATACCACCTACCTGTGGTGTTTTTTTTTTTTTTCTATCTTCTTGATACTACTAGTAGCTTACTTTAGGAGTCTGCAGTGCTGCTGACAGTGTCCAGCAGGTCCGTCATTATATAATATATACCTGTCCGGCTGCAGTAGTGATATATATATATATTTTTTATATCATTATCATCCAGTCTATATTAGCACTGCAGCAGACGCAGTACGGTAGTCCACGGCTGTAGCTACCTCTGTGTCGGCAGTCGCTCGTCCATCCATAAGTATACTAGTATCCATCTCCATTGTTTACCTGAGGTGCCTTTTAGTTGTGCCTATTAAAATATGGAGAACAAAAATGTTGAGGTTCCAAAAATAGGGAAAGATCAAGATCGACTTCCACCTCGTGCTGAAGCTGCTGCCACTAGTCATGGCCGAGACGATGAAATGCCAGCAACGTCGTCTGCCAAGGCCGATGCCCAATGTCATAGTACAGAGCATGTAAAATCCAAAACACCAAATATCAGTAAAAAAAGGACTCAAAAATCTAAAATAAAATTGTCAGAGGAGAAGCGTAAACTTGCCAATATGCCATTTACCACACGGAGTGGCAAGGAACGGCTGAGGCCCTGGCCTATGTTCATGGCTAGTGGTTCAGCTTCACATGAGGATGGAAGCACTCAGCCTCTCGCTAGAAAAATGAAAAGACTCAAGCTGACAAAAGCACAGCAAAGAACTGTGCGTTCTTCGAAATCACAAATCCACAAGGAGAGTCCAATTGTGTCGTTTGCGATGCCTGACCTTCCCAACACTGGACGTGAAGAGCATGCGCCTTCCACCATTTGCACGCCCCCTGCAAGTGCTGGAAGGAGCACCCGCAGTCCAGTTCCTGATAGTCAGATTGAAGATGTCAGTGTTGAAGTACACCAGGATGAGGAGGATATGGGTGTTGCTGGCGCTGGGGAGGAAATTGACCAGGAGGATTCTGATGGTGAGGTGGTTTGTTTAAGTCAGGCACCCGGGGAGACACCTGTTGTCCGTGGGAGGAATAGGGCCATTGACATGCCTGGTGAAAATACCAAAAAAATCAGCTCTTCGGTGTGGAAGTATTTCAACAGAAATGCGGACAACATTTGTCAAGCCGTGTGTTGCCTTTGTCAAGCTGTAATAAGTAGGGGTAAGGACGTTAACCACCTCGGAACATCCTCCCTTGTACGTCACCTGCAGCGCATTCATCATAAGTCAGTGACAAGTTCAAAAACTTTGGGCGACAGCGGAAGCAGTCCACTGACCAGTAAATCCCTTCCTCTTGTAACCAAGCTCACGCAAACCACCCCACCAACTCCCTCAGTGTCAATTTCCTCCTTCCCCAGGAATGCCAATAGTCCTGCAGGCCATGTCACTGGCAATTCTGACGAGTCCTCTCCTGCCTGGGATTCCTCCGATGCATCCTTGCGTGTAACGCCTACTGCTGCTGGCGCTGCTGTTGTTGCTGCTGGGAGTCGATGGTCATCCCAGAGGGGAAGTCGTACTCGTAAGACCACTTTTACTACTTCCACCAAGCAATTGACTGTCCAACAGTCCTTTGCGAGGAAGATGAAATATCACAGCAGTCATCCTGTTGCAAAGCGGATAACTGAGGCCTTGGCATCCTGGGCGGTGAGAAACGTGGTTCCGGTATCCATCATTACTGCAGAGGCAACTAGAGACTTGTTGGAGGTACTGTGTCCCCAGTACCAAATACCATCTAGGTTCCATTTCTCTAGGCAGGCGATACCGAAAATGTACACAGACCTCAGAAAAAGACTCACCAGTGTCCTAAAAAATGCAGTTGTACCCAATGTCCACTTAACCACGGACATGTGGACAAGTGGAGCAGGGCAGGCTCAGGACTATATGACTGTGACAGCCCACTGGGTAGATGTATGGACTCCCGCCGCAAGAACAGCAGCGGCGGCACCAGTAGCAGCATCTCGCAAACGCCAACTCTTTCCTAGGCAGGCTACGCTTTGTATCACCGCTTTCCAGAATACGCACACAGCTAAAAACCTCTTACGGCAACTGAGGAAGATCATCGCAGAATGGCTTACCCCAATTGGACTCTCCTGTGGATTTGTGGCATCGGACAATGCCAGCAATATTGTGTGTGCATTAAATATGGGCAAATTCCAGCACGTCCCATGTTTTGCACATACCTTGAATTTGGTGGTGCAGAATTATTTAAAAAACGAGAGGGGCGTGCAAGAGATGCTGTCGGTGGCCAGAAGAATTGCGGGACACTTTCGGCGTACAGGCGCCACGTACAGAAGACTGGAGCACCACCAAAAACGCCTGAACCTGCCCTGCCATCATCTGAAGCAAGAAGTGGTAACGAGGTGGAATTCAACCCTATATATGCTTCAGAGGTTGGAGGAGCAGCAAAAGGCCATTCAAGCCTATACAACTGAGCACGATATAGGAGGTGGAATGCACCTGTCTCAAGCGCAGTGGAGAATGATTTCAACGTTGTGCAAGGTTCTGCAACCTTTTGAACTTGCCACACGTGAAGTCAGTTCAGACACTGCCAGCCTGAGTCAGGTCATTCCCCTCATCAGGCTTTTGCAGAAGAAGCTGGAGACATTGAAGGAGGAGCTAACACAGAGCGATTCCGCTAGGCATGTGGGACTTGTGGATGGAGCCCTTAATTCGCTTAACAAGAATTCACGGGTGGTCAATCTGTTGAAATCAGAGCACTACATTTTGGCCACCGTGCTCGATCCTAGATTTAAAACCTACCTTGGATCTCTCTTTCCGGCAGACACAAGTCTGCTGGGGTTCAAAGAACTGCTGGTGACAAAATTGTCAAGTCAAGCGGAACGCGACCTGTCAACATCTCCTCCTTCACATTCTCCCGCAACTGTGGGTGCGAGGAAAAGGCTCAGAATTCCGAGCCCACCCGCTGGCGGTGATGCAGGGCAGTCTGGAGCGACTGCTGATGCTGACATCTGGTCCGGACTGAAGGACCTGACAACGATTACGGACATGTCGTCTACTGTCACTGCATATGATTCTCTCCCCATTGAAAGAATGGTGGAGGATTATATGAGTGACCGCATCCAAGTAGGCACGTCAGACAGTCCGTACTTATACTGGCAGGAAAAAGAGGCAATTTAGAGGCCCTTGCACAAACTGGCTTTATTCTACCTAAGTTGCTCTCCCACAAGTGTGTACTCCGAAAGAGTGTTTAGTGCCGCCGCTCACCTTGTCAGCAATCGGCGTACGAGGTTACATCCAGAAAATGTGGTGAAGATGATGTTCATTAAAATGAATTATAATCAATTCCTCCGTGGAGACATTGACCAGCAGCAATTGCCTCCACAAAGTACACAGGGAGCTGTGATGGTGGATTCCAGTGGGGACGAATTGATAATCTGTGAGGAGGGGGATGTACACGGTGATATATCGGAGGATGATGATGAGGTGGACATCTTGCCTCTGTAGAGCCAGTTTGTGCAAGGAGAGATTAATTGCTTCTTTTTTGGTGGGGGTCCAAACCAACCCGTCATTTCAGTCACAGTCGTGTGGCAGACCCTGTCACTGAAATGATGGGTTGGTTAAAGTGTGCATGTCCTGTTTATACAACATAAGGGTGGGTGGGAGGGCCCAAGGACAATTCCATCTTGCACCTCTTTTTTCTTTCATTTTTCTTTGCGTCATGTGCTGTTTGGGGGGTGTTTTTTGGAAGGGCCATCCTGCGTGACACTGCAGTGCCACTCCTATATGGGCCAGGTGTTTGTGTCGGCAACTAGGGTCGCTTAGCTTACTCACACAGCTACCTCATTGCGCCTCTTTTTTTTCTTTGCGTCATGTGCTGTTTGGGGAGTGTTTTTTGGAAGGGCCATCCTGCGTGACACTGCAGTGCCACTCCTAGATGGGCCAGGTGTTTGTGTCGGCCACTAGGGTCGCTTAGCTTACTCACACAGCTACCTCATTGCGCCTCTTTTTTTATTTGCGTCATGTGCTGTTTGGGGAGTGTTTTTTGGAAGGGCCATCCTGCGTGACACTGCAGTGCCACTCCTAGATGGGCCAGGTGTTTGTGTCGGCCACTAGGGTCGCTTAGCTTACTCACACAGCTACCTCATTGCGCCTCTTTGTTTCTTTGCGTCATGTGCTGTTTGGGGAGTGTTTTTTGGAAGGGCCATCCTGCGTGACACTGCAGTGCCACTCCTAGATGGGCCAGGTGTTTGTGTCGGCCACTAGGGTCGCTTAGCTTACTCACACAGCAACCCAATTGCGCCTCTTTTTTTCTTTGCGTCATGTGCTGTTTGGGGAGTGTTTTTTGGAAGGGCCATCCTGCGTGACACTGCAGTGCCACTCCTAGATGGGCCAGGTGTTTGTGTCGGCCACTTGGGTCGCTTAGCTTAGCCATCCAGCGACCTCGGTGCAAATTTTAGGACTAAAAATAATATTGTGAGGTGTGAGGTGTTCAGAATAGACTGAAAATGAGTGGAAATTATGGTTATTGAGGTTAATAATACTCTGGGATCAAAATGAACCCCAAATTCTATGATTTAAGTTGTTTTTTAGGGTTTTTTGAAAAAAACACCCGAATCCAAAACACACCCGAATCCGACAAAAAAAATTCGGTGAGGTTTTGCCAAAACGCGTTCGAACCCAAAACACGGCCGAGGAACCGAACCCAAAACCAAAACACAAAACCCGAAAAATTTCCGGTGCTCATCACTAAAAAATGCCCCCACAGTGCCAGATATGCCCCCACAGGGCCAGATACATAAATGCCCCCAGTGCCAGATACATAAATGCCCACACATTGCCAGATGCATAAATGCCCCCAGTGCCAGATGCATTATTGCCCCCCACAGTGTCAGATACATTAATGCCCCCACAGTGCCAGATACATTAATGCCCCCAGTGCCAGATATGCCCCCACAGTGCCAGATAAATAAATGCCCCCCACAGTGCCAGATAAATAAATGCCCCCACAGTGCCAGATAAATAAATGCCCCCAGTGCCAGATAAATAAGTGCCCCCACAGTGCAGATATACCCCCACAGTGCCAGATACATAAATACCCCCACAGTGCCGATATGCCCCCCCAGTGCCAGATACAGAAATGCCCCCACAGTGCCAGATACATACATGCCCCCACAGTGCAGATACATAAATGCCCCCACAGCGCAGATATGCCCCCACAGTGCCAGAAATGCCCCCACAGTGCCAGAAATGCCCCCACAGTGCCAGATACATTAATGCCCCCTCACAGTGCACAGATAAATGTCCCGTCCCCCCGCAGTGCCAGATAAATGAATGCCCCCCACAGTGCCAGATAAATGAATGCCCCCACAGTGCCAGATAAATGCCCCCTACAGTGCCAGATAAATGCCCCCCACAGTGCCAGATAAATGCCCCCACAGTGCCAGATAAATGCCACCCACAGTGCCAGATAAATGCCACCCACAGTGCCAGATAAATGCCCCCCACAGTGCCAGATAAATGCCCCCCACAGTGCCACATATGCCCCCAGTACCTGCTGTGCCGAGGGAGGGGGAGTGCTGCTGTGCGCGCCCGCTGTCTGTGCTGTCTGCGCGCGCTGAGCGGCGCCGGTGTCTGACATCAGACGCCGGCGCCGCATAGTGCACACAGCGGCGGCGCACACAGCAGTGTCAGCCGGGACAGCAGGGGAGATCAGGGCCGGCTCCAGGCTCCGACATGGCGGCGCCAGCGCACGGCGCCCATTAAGGGTGGCGCCCTGCGCGGCCGCTCGAGTCGAACATGCCTCGAGCCGGCCCTGCTGCTGCCTTTCTCTCTCTCTAGTCCCTACTGTATGCCCTTGCTGTCCCTCTCTCTATCACTCTCCCTGTCCCTACTGTCACTTTCCCTGTCCCTCCGTCACTCTCCCTGTCCCTCCGTCACTCTCCCTGTCCCTATGTCCTTGCTGTCACTTTCCCTGTCACTCTCCCTGTCCCTCTGTCACTCTCCCTGTCCCTATGTCCCTGCTGTCACTTTCCCTGTCACTCTCCCTGTCCCTCTGTCACTCTCCCTGTCCCTATGTCCCTGCTGTCACTTTCCTTGTCCCTCTGTCACTCTCCCTATGTCCTTGCTGTCACTTTTCCTGTCCCTCTGTCACTCTCCCTGTCCCTATGTCCCTGCTGTCACTTTCCCTGTCCCTCTGTCACTCTCCCTGTCCCTATGTCCCTGCTGTCACTTTCCCTGTCCCTCTGTCACTCTCCCTGTCCCTATGTCCCTGCTGTCACTTTCCCTGTCCCTCTGTCACTCTCCCTGTCCCTATGTCCCTGCTGTCACTTTCCCTGTCCCTCTGTCACTCTCCCTGTCCCTGTGTCCCTGCTGTCACTTTCCCTGTCCCTGCTGTCACTCTCCCTGAATTTTGTCTCATTCCATGTGGCATAATGTGAATTTCGGCTCATTTAGTGTGCTACAATGTGAATTTCAGCTCATTCTGTGTGCTATAATGCAAATTTCGGCTCATTCCGTGTGCTGTAATGTGAATTTTGGCTCACTCTGTGTGCTATAATGTGAATTTCGGCTCATTCTGTGTGCTACAATGTGAATTTCGGCTCATTCTGTGTGCTATAATGTGAATTTCGGCTCATTCTGTGTGCTATAATGTGAATTTCGGCTCATTTTGGGTGCTGTAATTTGAATTTTGGTTCATACCGGGTGCTATAATGTGAATTTTGGCTCATACCTTGTGGTATAATGTGAATATTGGCTCATACTGTGAAAGAGACGCCAGTACTAGATAGTATAAGGGGTCCTACTATTGTGGTGCATAATTTGAATAGGGGGTATATGGTGTGGTAAACTACACTGAAGAACACGCCCCCTTTTGAGTGACCACGCCCCCTTTTCCGGAGCGCGCACGCCTTCAGCGCGCGCTTAATTGCAACTTTCATTTTTCCATACCCCCACTTAAAAATTTCCACTTCAACCACTGGTTGTGTGTATTTTAATAGAGAATGATGTACCCTTGTATGTTGTTATAATATTAATTATATTTGTAAGAGCATAGACTAAGAAGTATGAGGAGTCAGGAATACTAAGGGGAGGAGTCGCCGAGGTGGGCCTGTGTGCTTCAAAAATGCCAGGGCCTATTTTTAGTCCCAGTCCGGCCCTGATGACAGGAATAATGAATGATAACTTAATCCGATAAAATAATGTTTCAAAAGTCACTGGTAACAAATGAACAATGAAGATGAACTTTAAACTTGATATAACGGTAAAGGCAATAATGAAATCAGATGTAGCAAACAGAACTCCGGTATATAATGAATAGCAATCAAAGCACACAGTCTCTGTAGAAGCACATGTCTTTAAGCCAAGCAAGGCCCTAGCAGGAGACAGTTCTAATGGGCCCTACAGACACGGCGATCCGCCGCTGAGCTGCCCGACCGCCGATACAGCAGACGGGTGACCCGGCGGTGGGGGGGGGGCAGTGACGGGGGAGTGAAGTTTCTTCACATTCCCACCATCACCCGGCTCCATACAAGTGCAGGCAAATATGGACGATCTCACCCATATTGGCCTGCATGCACAGCCGATGGAGCACCAGCGATGAACGAGCGCGGGGCCGTGCATCGTTCATCGTTGGTGACTCCACACTCAAAGATATGAACATTATCTCGTTCAATAATGAACAAGATCGTTCATATCTTTGAAGATTGTCAGCCAGTGTGTATGGCCTATAACACAGCAAGTTGTTAAGTGATGAATGCAATGCACAATGCTAGATGCTGGTAATTAGGTGCACAGGCTGAGTAATGAAAGAACACCTGAAGAAAGTTTCTTACTGCAAGTTGTTGTGGCAGACTGGCTGGAGTTCTGAGAATACTGAAGACTGAAGGTGAAATAAAGGAATGACAACAATGAAACTACTGGAAACAGGAACACAGGAACCAGGAGAACTTGTACACTGCAAGTGACTCATAGGAAAGCTGAAGTGAATGCTGGTACCTGTAGTTCCACAGGAATACTGGAACAGGGAGACAACTTGGAGATGCCAGAAATAGTAGATCGCTGGAAACAGGAGTTCGAAGACTGGAGACTGGAAACTGGACCTGGAAACGCTGGGACCTGTAGTTCCACTGGACCAATACACAGGAAAATCTCTGAAGACAGAGGACTGAAGCCAGGAGACGCCTGTTCACAGGATGTGACGCGTTGTCCAAGGCAATGATACTGAGCAGGAACTCTGAGTATATACCCCCTGGTCAGCAGGGATTGGAGAATCAAGTCACGTGAGCGCCCAATGCCCAGGAGTGGATAGCACCAAGTCAGCTGACTGCAGGTGTCATGGCGGCGCCCATACTCTGGAGATGGTGAGAGTACATTGGGGTACATGCTGTATGGCAGGCGGGGTACACACTGGAGAGAGTCTCTGCGCATTGCAGGCAATCATAGAATACGCTGCCAGGCTTAGGATGTGACCTCCGGAGGCCAGTAAATCAGAGCACTGGTAAGTGACGTGATGGAAAATGCAGATTCCTGACACACTGGAATTAATTGGCAAGATCACTGTAATTAACAATTATACGTTCAAATCACTGGAATTAATTGGCAAAATCACTGTAATTATATGTCCAAATCACTGGAATTAATTGGCAAGGTAACTGTAATTAGTAATTATACGTTCAAATCACTGGAATTAATTTGCAAAATCACTGGAATTATACGTCCAAATTATTGGCATTTATTGGCAAGATCACTGTAATTAGTAATTATACGTCCAAATCATTGGAATTAATTGGCAAGATCACTGTAATTAATAATTATACATCCAAATCACTGGAATTAAATGGCAAAATCTCGCTATTGCCTGCCTAGTGAAGTGAAATCTACATGGGATTTGGTACCAGGGACACAATACCTCCATCAGTTGTCTAAATCCCACTGCACTAATGGCAGATACCGGACGCACGTCTAACACCAACATAAGTGCCAAGGCCTCAGTTATGAGGGCTTCCATCTTCATGTGAAGCTGAACCACTAGTCATGAACATATGTGTCGTAAATGGCATATTGGCAAGTTTACATTTCTCCTCAGACCATTTAAATTTCTTTTTTTGGGTCTTTTTACTGAACTTTGGCTTTTTGGATTTGACATGCCCTCTACTATCACAATGGGCATTGGCCTTGGCAGACGACGTTGATGGCATTTCATCGTCTATGTCATGGCTAGTGGCAGCAGCTTCAGCACTAGGAGGAAGTGGTTCTTGATCTTTCCCTATTTTATTCTCCAAATTTTTGTTCTCCATTATGTTTCTGGAGTTATATAACACAATGGGGGATATCAAATTATCCCCGTTAAAACATCTGGTCCGAAAAACATCAGTTTTCGGCCGTTTTTCTGACTTTTTCCTGATGTTTAATCGATTTTTTTTTACAGGCTATCTAGATTGATCGCCTGTAAAAAAAAACCTTTCTCCCAAAAGCACACATGTTCAGTGAAACCTGTGTGTTTTCGTGTGAAACAGCCCCGTTTTCGGACGAAAACGGGGCTGTTTCCGGGGATTCTGCATCGTCTGCTGGAGGCAGGAGAAACAAAATCCCAGATAAGCCGCGGGATGCGCCGGCTTGTCGGGGCTAATTAGATAGGCCCCGGCAGGACAATTAGCCCCAGTAAATTACTGGGGCTAATTGGATATCCCCCAATATGCGGCACAGGAATGACTGATAGCTGATGGCGAGGACACTACCACTGGTCTGATGCAGCACAACACAGCAACACTGTGAGGGACTTGTTGTTGTTGTTGTAATTGTTATTATTATTATTATTATTATTATTATTATACTGTAGCGGTGGACATATAGCAGCAGCGTATACCACTGTGACTGCCTGGTCACTGGAATTACTGATGGCCAGGACACTACCACTGGTCTGATGCAGCACAACACAACAACACTGTAAGGGACTTATTATACAGCAGCACTGGACATATGGCAGCAGATGACACCACCACTGTGAATGGTCACTGGACTGACTGATGCACAGGACACTAGCACTGGTCAGATGCAGGACAACACAGCAACACTGTATGGGACTTATTATACAGCAGCACTACACATATGGCAGCAAAGGACACCACCACTGTGACTGATGCAGCACAACACACCACCACTGAATTGATGCAGCACAACACAGCACCACTGGACGGCACTGGACATATGGCAGCAGAGGACACCACCACTGTGACTGATGCAGCACAATACACCACCACTGAACTGATGCAGCACAACACAGCACCACTGGACGGCACTGGACATATGGCAGCAGGGGACACAAGCACTGTGACTGGACAGATTCAGCACAAGCCACGGACACTGAGAGAAAGGAGACACATCCTTTTTGTACACTCTCCAATGCCGGAGTGAAAATGGCGGGGACACGCGGCTCCTTATATGGAATCTAAATCCCGTGAGAATCCGACAGCAGGATGATGACGTTTTGCCTCGTTCTGGTTTCCGAGTCAGGCGTGAAAACTAGAGATGAGCGGGTTCGGTTCCTCGGAATCCGAACCCGCCCGAACTTCAGGTTTTCTTACACGGGGCCGAGCGACTCGGATCTTCCCGCCTTGCTCGGTTAACCCGAGCGCGCCCGAACGTCATCATCCCGCTGTCGGATTCTCGCGAGGCTCGTATTCTATCGCGAGACTCGGATTCTATATAAGGAGCCGCGCGTCGCCGCCATTTTCACACGTGCATTGAGATTGATAGGGAGAGGACGTGGCTGGCGTCCTCTCCGTTTAGACTAGAGTGAGACACAAATTTTGGGGAGCATATTATTAGGAGGAGTACTACTTGCTGCTGATAGTGTGACCAGTGACCACCAGTTTAATTAATCCGTTCTCTGCCTGAAAAAAAACGATACACAGTGTGACACAGTCACATACCATATCTGTGCTCAGCCCAGTGTGCTGCATCATATGTAATACTGTATATCATTATCTGACTGTGCTGAATGCTCACACAGCTTAATTGTGGGGGAGACTGGGGAGCAGTTATAGCAGGAGTACATATTTTAAGTACAGTGCACACTTTTGCTGCCAGAGTGCCACTGCCAGTGTGACTGACCAGTGACCACTGACCACCAGTATTGTGATTGTCTGCTGACCACCAGTATATTGTGATTGTCTGCCTGAAAAAGTTAAACACTCGTCGTGTGGTGTTTTTATAAACGCATTCTGCAGACAGTGTCCAGCAGGTCCGTCATTACATAATATATACCTGTCCGGCTGCAGTACTAGTGTGATATATATATATATTTTAATTTTATCTCATTATCATCCAGTCTATATTAGCAGCAGACACAGTACGGTAGTCCACGGCTGTAGCTACCTCTGTGTCGGCAGTCGCTCGTCCATCCATAATTGTATACCACCTACCCGTGTTTTTTTTTTTCTATCTTCTTGATACTAGCAGCTTACTTTAGGAGTCTGCAGTGCTGAGTCTGACAGACAGTGTCCAGCAGGTCCGTCATTACATAATATATACCTGTCCGGCTGCAGTACTAGTGTGATATATATATATATTTTAATTTTATCTCATTATCATCCAGTCTATATTAGCAGCAGACACAGTATGGTAGTCCACGGCTGTAGCTACCTCTGTGTCGGCAGTCGCTCGTCCATCCATAATTGTATACCACCTACCCGTGTTTTTTTTTTTTTTCTATCTTCTTGATACTAGTAGCTTACTTTAGGAGTCTGCAGTGCTGAGTCTGACAGACAGTGTCCAGCAGGTCCGTCATTACATAATATATACCTGTCCGGCTGCAGTACTAGTGTGATATATATATATATATTTTAATTTTATCTCATTATCATCCAGTCTATATTAGCAGCAGACAGAGTACGGTAGTCCACGGCTGTAGCTACCTCTGTGTCGGCAGTCGCTCGTCATCCATAAGTATACTAGTATCCATCCATCTCCATTGTTTACCTGAGGTGCCTTTTAGTTGTGCCTATTAAAATATGGAGAACAAAAATGTTGAGGTTCCAAAAATAGGGAAAGATCAAGATCGACTTCCACCTCGTGCTGAAGCTGCTGCCACTAGTCATGGCCGAGACGATGAAATGCCAGCAACGTCGTCTGCCAAGGCCGATGCCCAATGTCATAGTACAGAGCATGTAAAATCCAAAACACCAAATATCAGTAAAAAAAGGACTCAAAAATCTAAAATAAAATTGTTGGAGGAGAAGCGTAAACTTGCCAATATGCCATTTACCACACGGAGTGGCAAGGAACGGCTGAGGCCCTGGCCTATGTTCATGGCTAGTGGTTCAGCTTCACATGAGGATGGAAGCACTCAGCCTCTCGCTAGAAAAATTAAAAGACTCAAGCTGGCAAAAGCACAGCAAAGAACTGTGCGTTCTTCGAAATCCCAAATCCACAAGGAGAGTCCAATTGTGTCGGTTGCGATGCCTGACCTTCCCAACACTGGACGTGAAGAGCATGCGCCTTCCACCATTTGCACGCCCCCTGCAAGTGCTGGAAGGAGCACCCGCAGTCCAGTTCCTGATAGTCAGATTGAAGATGTCAGTTTTGAAGTACACCAGGATGAGGAGGATATGGGTGTTGCTGGCGCTGGGGAGGAAATTGACAAGGAGGATTCTGATGGTGAGGTGGTTTGTTTAAGTCAGGCACCCGGGGAGACACCTGTTGTCCATGGGAGGAATATGGCCATTGACATGCCTGGTGAAAATACCAAAAAAATCAGCTCTTCGGTGTGGAAGTATTTCAACAGAAATGCGGACAACATTTGTCAAGCCGTGTGTTGCCTTTGTCAAGCTGTAATAAGTAGGGTTAAGGACGTTAACCAACTCGGAACATCCTCCCTTATACGTCACCTGCAGCGCATTCATAATAAGTCAGTGACAAGTTCAAAAACTTTGGGCGACAGCGGAAGCAGTCCACTGACCAGTAAATCCCTTCCTCTTGTAACCAAGCTCACGCAAACCACCCCACCAACTCCCTCAGTGTCAATTTCCTCCTTCCCCAGGAATGCCAATAGTCCTGCAGGCCATGTCACTGGCAATTCTGACGAGTCCTCTCCTGCCTGGGATTCCTCCGATGCATCCTTGCGTGTAACGCCTACTGCTGCTGGCGCTGCTGTTGTTGCTGCTGGGAATCGATGGTCATCCCAGAGGGGAAGTCGTAAGCCCACTTTTACTACTTCCACCAAGCAATTGACTGTCCAACAGTCCTTTGCGAGGAAGATGAAATATCACAGCAGTCATCCTGTTGCAAAGCGGATAACTGAGGCCTTAACAACTATGTTGGTGTTAGACGTGCGTCCGGTATCCGCCGTTAGTTCACAGGGAACTAGACAATTTCTTGAGGTAGTGTGCCCCCGTTACCAAATACCATCTAGGTTCCACTTCTCTAGGCAGGCGATACCGAGAATGTACACGGACGTCAGAAAAAGACTCACCAGTGTCCTAAAAAATGCAGTTGTACCCAATGTCCACTTAACCACGGACATGTGGACAAGTGGAGCAGGGCAGGGTCAGGACTATATGACTGTGACAGCCCACTGGGTAGATGTATGGACTCCCGCCGCAAGAACAGCAGCGGCGGCACCAGTAGCAGCATCTCGCAAACGCCAACTCTTTCCTAGGCAGGCTACGCTTTGTATCACCGGTTTCCAGAATACGCACACAGCTGAAAACCTCTTACGGCAACTGAGGAAGATCATCGCGGAATGGCTTACCCCAATTGGACTCTCCTGTGGATTTGTGGCATCGGACAACGCCAGCAATATTGTGTGTGCATTAAATATGGGCAAATTCCAGCACGTCCCATGTTTTGCACATACCTTGAATTTGGTGGTGCAGAATTATTTAAAAAACGAGAGGGGCGTGCAAGAGATGCTGTCGGTGGCCAGAAGAATTGCGGGACACTTTCGGCGTACAGGCACCACGTAGAGAAGACTGGAGCACCACCAAAAACGCCTGAACCTGCCCTGCCATCATCTGAAGCAAGAAGTGGTAACGAGGTGGAATTCAACCCTATATATGCTTCAGAGGTTGGAGGAGCAGCAAAAGGCCATTCAAGCCTATACAATTGAGCACGATATAGGAGGTGGAATGCACCTGTCTCAAGCGCAGTGGAGAATGATTTCAACGTTGTGCAAGGTTCTGCTACCCTTTGAACTTGCCACACGTGAAGTCAGTTCAGACACTACCAGCCTGAGTCAGGTCATTCCCCTCATCAGGCTTTTGCAGAAGAAGCTGGAGACATTGAAGGAGGAGCTAACACAGAGCGATTCCGCTAGGCATGTGGGACTTGTGGATGGAGCCCTTAATTCGCTTAACAAGGATTCACGGGTGGTCAATCTGTTGAAATCAGAGCACTACATTTTGGCCACCGTGCTCGATCCTAGATTTAAAACCTACCTTGGATCTCTCTTTCCGGCACACACAAGTCTGCTGGGGTTCAAAGACCTGCTGGTGAGAAAATTGTCAAGTCAAGCGGAACGCGACCTGTCAACATCTCCTCCTTCACATTCTCCCGCAACTGGGGGTGCGAGGAAAAGGCTCAGAATTCCGAGCCCACCCGCTGGCGGTGATGCAGGGCAGTCTGGAGCGACTGCTGATGCTGACATCTGGTCCGGACTGAAGGACCTGCCAACGATTACGGACATGTCGTCTACTGGCACTGCATATGATTCTCTCCCCATTGAAAGAACGGTGGAGGATTATATGAGTGACCGCATCCAAGTAGGCACGTCAGACAGTCCGTACTTATACTGGCAGGAAAAAGAGGCAATTTGGAGGCCCTTGCACAAACTGGCTTTATTCTACCTAAGTTGCCCTCCCATAAGTGTGTACTCCGAAAGAGTGTTTAGTGCCGCCGCTCACCTTGTCAGCAATCGGCGTACAAGGTTACTTCCAGAAAATGTGGAGAAGATGATGTTCATTAAAATGAATTATAATCAATTCCTCCGTGGAGACATTGACCAGCAGCAATTGCCTCCACAAAGTACACAGGGAGCTGAGATGGTGGATTCCAGTGGGGACGAATTGATAATCTGTGAGGAGGGGGATGTACACGGTGATATATCGGAGGATGATGATGAGGTGGACATCTTGCCTCTGTAGAGCCAGTTTGTGCAAGGAGAGATTAATTGCTTCTTTTTTGGTGGGGGTCCAAACCAACCCGTCATTTCAGTCACAGTCGTGTGGCAGACCCTGTCACTGAAATGATGGGTTGGTTAAAGTGTGCATGTCCTGTTTATACAACATAAGGGTGGGTGGGAGGGCCCAAGGACAATTCCATCTTGCACCTCTTTTTTCTTTCATTTTTCTTTGCGTCATGTGCTGTTTGGGGAGTATTTTTTTGAAGGGCCATCCTGCGTGACACTGCAGTGCCACTCCTAGATGGGCCAGGTGTTTGTGTCGGCCACTAGGGTCGCTTATCTTACTCACACAGCTACCTCATTGCGCCTCTTTTTTTCTTTGCGTCATGTGCTGTTTGGGAGTGTTTTTTGGAAGGGCCATCCTGCGTGACACTGCAGTGCCACTCCTAGATGGGCCAGGTGTTTGTGTCGGCCACTAGGGTCGCTTATCTTACTCACACAGCTACCTCATTGCGCCTCTTTTTTTCTTTGCATCATGTGCTGTTTGGGGAGTGTTTTTTGGAAGGGCCATCCTGCGTGACACTGCAGTGCCACTCCTAGATGGGCCAGGTGTTTGTGTCGGCCACTTGGGTCGCTTAGCTTAGTCATCCAGCGACCTCGGTGCAAATTTTAGGACTAAAAATAATATTGTGAGGTGTGAGGTGTTCAGAATAGACTGAAAATGAGTGGAAATTATGGTTTTTGAGGTTAATAATACTTTGGGATCAAAATGACCCCCAAATTCTATGATTTAAGCTGTTTTTTAGTGTTTTTTGAAAAAAACACCCAAATCCAAAACACACCCGAATCCGACAAAAAAAATTTGGTGAGGTTTTGCTAAAACGCGGTCGAACCCAAAACACGGCCGGGAACCGAACCCAAAACCAAAACACAAAACCCGAAAAATTTCAAGTGCACATCTCTAGTGAAAACCCGAGCCTGGCTCGGAACCGGATGGTGAAGTTCGGTAGGGTTCGGTTCTCTGAGAACCGAACCCGCTCATTTCTAATATATAATATATATACCCCTCCCCGTATCCTGTGACCCATGATGTATGTCGTGCCTCCCCGCCCCCTTCTTCCTGCATTCTTTACCCGGTGTCCTTCCCTCCCACTCATCCTGTTACTGGATGTCTCCTCTCCCTGTGGGTGTCATGAAACATGGAGTTGGACTGGAGGAGGTACTGGAAGAGGTGGGGAGACAGCAGGTAGGTGGGGGCACAGCAGGGAGGGATCTAAAAAGATCCCTCTGCTGCACAAGCTTCCATGTAAACGGTGGCTTTAGAAGTTATGTATGTGCTGTATGGTGTCACAGAATGGTGTACAGTATCACAAATTCCCCCCATTTTTGGAATTTGATGAATGGCATAATTTATATGTCCCCATACTGAAGTACAGGGTTTGTGGAAATTATGTTACTTTACCTACTTTTATAGAAATGAGTTAATGAAATGATTGATGAATAAACCCCTATATGAGATATAAATTGATGCACTGGCACATAGGCCCTCATTCCGAGTTGATCGCTCGCAAGGCGATTTTAGCAGAGTTACACACGCTAAGCCGCCGCCTACTGGGAGTGAATCTTAGCTTCTTAAAATTGCGACCGATGTATTCGCAATATTGCGATTACAAACTACTTAGCAGTTTCAGAGTAGCTTCAGACTTACTCGGCATCTGCGATCAGTTCAGTGCTTGTCGTTCCTGGTTTGACGTCACAAACACACCCAGCGTTCGCCCAGACACTCCCCCGTTTCTCCGGCCACTCCTGCGTTTTTTCCGGAAACGGTAGCGTTTTTATCCACACGCCCATAAAACGCCGTGTTTCCATCCAGTAACACCCATTTCCTATCAATCACACTACGATCGCCGGAGCGAAGAAAAAGCCGTGAGTAAAAATACTATCTTCATTGTTAAATTACTTGGCGCAGTCGCAGTGCGAATATTGCGCATGCATACTAAGCGGAATTTCACTGCGATGCGATGAAAATTACCGAGCGAACGACTCGGAATGAGGGCCCTAATTTTCATCAGCTATACTAATATGAATTACATTTATGGGTGGTCATTCCGAGTTGATTGCTCGCTAGCAGTTTTTAGCAGCCGTGCAAACGCTATGCCGCCTCCCATTGGGAGTGTATTTTAGCTTAGCAGAAGTGCGAACGAAAGGATCGCAGAGTGGCTACAAAATATTTTTGTGCAGTTTCAGAGTAGCTTCAGACCTACTCAGTGCTTGCGATCACTTCAGACTGTTCAGTTCCTGTTTTGACGTCACAAACACGCCCTGCATTCGCCCAGCCACGCCTGCATTTTTCCTGGCACACCTGCGTTTTTTCGAACACTCCCTGAAAACGGCCAGTTGACACCCAGAAACGCCCTCTTCCTGTCAATCACTCTGCGGCCAGCAGTGCGACTGGAAAGCTTCGCTAGACCTTGTGTGAAACTACATTGTTCATTGTAATAGTACAACACACGTGTGCATTGCGCTGCATACGCATGCGCAGAAGTGCTGTTGTTATGCCTGATCGCTGCGCAGCGAACGAAAGCAGCTAGCGATCAACTCGGAATGAGCCCCATGATCCTCTCTTGATCCAAGTCCAAGTGCTAACCATAAAAACCCCTAAGGAACAAAATTACAATAGGACAGCACACTAATACCACTTTTATACTGCATTGTCGAGACGCACCCTGGATTTATGCACAGTTTCTTCCCGGGTGCGACTTTGTGAAAACCATTTCAGACAGGCGGCCCGACCTGGCAATATGCGCTTGGAGATCAGATGATCTTCTATATACAGTGAATGGGTCCCGGTCACATTGACCCAGCTTACCCATTTACAATGCACCGCCAGCTGGGTTGAACCCATTTTTAAACCCTGCTCGCTACCTGGGTTGAAATGCCAGGTCGCTCAACCTGAATAATTTTAACATGGTGCTTTTACACTGCACAATGGGGGTAATTCTGAGTTGATCGCAGCAGGAATTTTGTTAGCAGTTGGGCAAAACCATGTGCACTGCAGGGGAGGCAGATATTACATTTGCAGAGAGAGTTAGATTTGGGTGGGTTATTTTGTTTCTGTGCAGGGTAAATACTGGCTGCTTTATTTTTATACTGCAATTTAGATTTCAGATTGAACACACCACACCCAAATCTAACTCTCTCTGCACATGTTATATCTGCCCCCCCCCCTGCAGTGCACATGGGGGGTAATTCTGAGTTGATCGCAGCAGGATTTTTGTTAGCAGTTGGGCAAAACCAAGGCCCTCATTCCGAGTTGTTCGCTCGCAAGCTGCTTTTAGCAGCATTGCACACGCTAAGCCGCCGCCTACTGGGAGTGAATCTTAGCTTAGCAAAATTCCGAACGAAAGATTCTCAAAATTGCTAATAGAAATTTCTAAGCAGTTTCTGAGTAGCTCGACACTTACTCTGCCACTGCGATCAGTTCAGTCAGTTTCGTTCCTGGTTTGACGTCACAAACACACCCAGCGTTCGCCCAGACACTCCCCCGTTTCTCCAGCCACTCCCGCGTTTTTCCCAGAAACTGCAGCGTTTTTTCACACACTCCCATAAAACGGCCAGTTTCCGCCCAGAAACACCCACTTCCTGTCAATCACACAACGATCAACAGAACGAAGAAAAAACCTCGTAATGCCGTGAGTAAAATACCAAACTTCTTAGCAAATTTACTTGGCGCAGTCGCAGTGTGAACATTGCGCATGCGCAATTAGCGGAAAATCGATGCGATGCGAAGAAAATTACCGAGCAAACAACTCGGAATGAGGGCCCATGTGCACTGCAGGGGAGGCAGATATAACATGTGCAGAGAGAGAGTTAGATTTGGGTGTGGTGTGTTCAATCTGCAATCTAAATTGCAGTGTAAAAATAAAGCAGCCAGTATTTACCCTGCACAGAAACAAAATAACCCACCCAAATCTAACTCTCTCTGCACATGTTATATCTGCCTCCCCTGCAGTGCACATGGTTTTGCCCAACTGCTAACCAAATTCCTGCTGCGATCAACTTGGAATTACCCCCTGTATGATTTATTATACCCCTTTTACACTGCATTAAATATAAGGGGTTTTTGCTCAAGAATGAGCAGCAACCCGGAATATTGGGGGGTAATTCTGAGTTGATCGCAGCAGGAACTCTGTTAACAGTTGGGCAAAACCATGTGCACTGCAGGGGAGGCAGATATAACATGTGCAGAGAGAGTTAGATTTGGGTGTGGTGAGTTCAATCTGCAATCTAAATTGCAGTGTAAAAATAAAGCAGCCAGTATTTACCCTGCACAGAAACAAAATAACCCACCCAAATCTAACTCTCTCTGCAAATGTTATATCTGCCTCCCCTGCAGTGCACATGGTTTTGCCCAACTGCTAAAAAATTTCCTGCTGCGATCAACTTGGAATTACCCCCCATGTGCACTGAAGGGAGGCAGATTTAACATGTGCAGACAGAGAGAGTAAGATTTGGGTGGGTTATATTGTTTCTGTGCAGGGTAAATACTGGCTGCTTTATTTTTACACTGCAAATTAGATTGCAGATTGAACACACCACACCCAAATCTAACTCTCTCTGCACATGTTATATCTGCCTCCCCTGCAGTGCACATGGTTTTGCCCAACTGCTAAAAAATTTCCTGCTGCGATCAACTTGGAATTACCCCCCATGTGCACTGAAGGGAGGCAGATTTAACATGTGCAGACAGAGAGAGTAAGATTTGGGTGGGTTATATTGTTTCTGTGCAGGGTAAATACTGGCTGCTTTATTTTTACACTGCAAATTAGATTGCAGATTGAACACACCACACCCAAATCTAACTCTCTCTGCACATGTTATATCTGCCCCCCCTGCAGTGCACATGGTTTTGCCCAACTGTTAACAGAGTTCCTGCTGCGATCAACTCAGAATTACCCCCCAATATTCCGGGTTGCTGCTCATTCTTGAGCAAAAACCCCTTATATTTAATGCAGTGTAAAAGGGGTATAATAAATCATACAGGGGGTAATTCCAAGTTGATCGCAGCAGGAATTTGGTTAGCAGTTGGGCAACACCATGGCCCTCATTCCGAGTTGATCGGTCGCAAGGCGATTTTAGCAGAGTTACACACGCTAAGCCGCCGCCTACTGGGAGTGAATCTTAGCTTCTTAAAATTGCGACCGATGTATTCGCAATATTGCGATTACAAACTACTTAGCAGTTTCAGAGTAGCTTCAGACTTACTCGGCATCTGCGATCAGTTCAGTGCTTGTCGTTCCTGGCTTGACGTCACAAACACACCCAGCGTTCGCCCAGACACTCCCCCGTTTCCCCGGCCACTCCTGCGTTTTTTCCGGAAACGGTAGCGTTTTTTCCCGCACGCCCATAAAACGGCCTGTTTCCGCCCAGTAACACCCATTTCCTGTCAATCACATTACGATCGCCGGAGCGATGAAAAAGCCGTGAGTAAAAATACTATCTCCATTGTAAAATTACTTGGCGCAGTCGCAGTGCGATTATTGCGCATGCGTACTAAGCGGAATTTCACTGCGATGCGATGAAAAATACCGAGCGAACGACTCGGAATGAGGGCCCATGTGCACTGCAGGGGAGGCAGATATAACATGTGCAGAGAGAGAGTTAGATTTGGGTGTGGTGTGTTCAATCTGCAATCTAAATTGCAGTGTAAAAATAAAGCAGCCAGTATTTACCCTGCACAGAAACAAAATAACCCACCCAAATCTAACTCTCTCTGCACATGTTATATCTGCCTCCCCTGCAGTGCACATGGTTTTGCCCAACTGCTAAAAAATTTCCTGCTGCGATCAACTTGGAATTACCCCCACAGACTCCGAGTCTGACATGGGATATTGGGGGTCATTCTGACCCGATCATATGCTGCAGTTTATTGCTGCAGTTTATCGCTGCAGTACGATCGCCTCTGCCTGATTGACAGGCAGAGGCAGTCGCTGGACGGGGGAAGTTGAAACGGCGGCGCTTGCCGCCGTTTCGTTGGCGCGGTCCGGCCAACTCAGGCGTGGCCGGACCATGCAGGGGGGGCGGGCCACAGCGGCTGTGCGACATCACACACAGCCGCTGCGGGCCAGGGAGCGACGAGTAGCTCCTGGCCAGCACGCTAAAGCTGCGGTGGCCGGGAGCTACTCCTAAAGTGCAAAAGCATCACCGCTGTGCGATGCTTTTGCACTTCTGCTGGGGGGGGGGGGGCACTGACATGCGGGGTGGGATAGCCCTGTGCTGGGCTGCAATCAACCCGGAATGACCCCCATTGAACACTGGTTCAACTGCACTGCACCTGTTCACACAACACTTTGGTCTTCACATTTCACACTAAAGGCTAAATGTAATAGGGTGTGATTTCGGAAAATGTGCAATTTTTACCACAAATTTGCATGTTTTCCGAAAATCGCAAATGTAATAGCTTTTGAACATATACCAAAAATTGCATGTGTAAAATCGTATCCACATATTTTCACACAAAATAATGAAAATCGCAAATGTAATAGGATGCAATTTTTTCACTTGCACACAAAACCTTACCAAAAAAATAGACCAGGTTTAGACTGGCGATTTTTGGAGAAGCATGAACAGATTAGTGAGATCCGTGCATGCTTCTGTCTGTAAAAGTAAATAAAGTGTTAAAAATGTAAAAAAAATACGACGTGCAGGGCCCCCCAAAAGCATAACCAGCCTCGGGCTCTTTGAGCCAGTCCTGGTTACAAAAATACAGGGAAAAAATTGATTGGGGGTTCACCGTATTTAACAACCAGCACCAGACTCTTGGACCGCTCCTGGTTCCAAAAATACGGGGGACAAAAGAGGTAGGGGTGCCCTGTATTTTTTAAGCCAGCACCGGGCTCCACTAGCCAGGGAGGTGATGCCACAGCTGGGGGACACTCTTATATAGGTCCCTGCGGCCAAAGCATCACTCCCTCCAACTACTCACCCCTGGCCGATATTCCCTGGGGGAGTAGGGACCCCTTAAATCATGGTGTGTGTTGTGTTTTTATTTGGGTATTTCTTTTGTTGTGGAACTACAGGTTCCAGTGGGCCTGTTATTTCCCCGCATGCTGGTACTTATGGTTCTCCATAAGTTTCAAAAATACAAGGCGCCTCTACTTCTTTTGTCCCCGGTATTTTTGGAACCAGGACCGGTCCAAGAGTCCGGTGCTGGTTGTTTAAATATGGGGAACCCCAAATCAATTTTTTCCCTGTATTTTTGCAACCAGGACCGGCTCAAAGAGGCAGGTTATGCTTTTGGGGGGATCTGCACGTCATGTTTAAAAAATCTTTTAACACTTTCTTTACTTTTACAGGCAGAAGCATGCACGGATCTCACTGATCTGTGCATAATTCTGACTAAGTAATAAAAACATGACCCAAAGTCTGCATGTTTTTATTACTAAAAATCGCATGTTTTATTTACTAAAAACCGCAATTAATCGCATGCGAATTCCATTTTAACCTTAAAATTCACACCCTATTACATTTGCGATTTTTAGTAAAAAAATCGCAAATTACAAACGTGAGATTTGGTTGCGATTTTTTAGACACCTAAAAAATCGCACCCTATTACATTTAGCCTTAGGTGTAAAATATGAAGACCAAGGTGGCTGCCTTGTGGCATACGGTTGTTGCATTGCTACATAATCTGGTCATGCCAATCGACCAATGAGGATCCATGTCATAACCACAGTCAACCTAGGTCCAAAATCCGAGGTCATAACCAGGCGCTCGACATCGGTCAAATAAACCAGGTCAACAAATTCACACATAAACCCGAGGGTTTATTGGGCCCTCGTCTTGGTGAGAAAGTAATTTATATTAAAGTATGATATACTGTAATAAATAATATTTTGCATGCAATATGTTTTTTTCTGAAATATTTTCAACAATTTGCTAAATGTAATCGGGTCCGAGTTTGCCAGAGCTGTGGGATTTCGTCCGAGATTGCGTGTCTTTTTAAAGCACCAATTATTTACAAAGCAAAACCAGGTTGTTTTTGGTGGATATATCTCATGCAGTACATGAGATATATCTAAATGGGTAAGCAATGATGATTAAAACATCTTCTTTGGCCACAGTTCCAAGGCATTTGCCACACATGAGATGCACATTTTGAGTGAGAAAGGTGCTTGACGCAGCCAAGTCACATATTACCTGGCATGCTATTTGGCGCAACTGAAGAAACAGTAAGAAAGGACACATCTGTACATGTGTATGTTCTTTCTTTTATTTCTGTGACCCCAGAAATCTCTGTTGTGGGAGCTTTTGTGATTCTCAGTTTGACACACACATTTCAAAATGTGGACAGATTGAGAGATCTTTAGCAAACTGTACATGTATGCAATATGGCCTGCATATGCATCTTAAAGTTCTTCTCAAACTGTATGTGGCAAATGGGGCAGTAACGGTACAATTGTATATAGAATGAATTTGCAATGGGCGTGTTCAAAGAGTTACATATTATTGTGAGCTCTGCGTGTGCAGAGATATGTCCAGTTTCAGTTGTATCTCCTGCACCAGGGATGGGGCTGGTGCAAATGATGGCGACAATGATGACCGCTGCTTTTGGAAACATATGGCTGGGGTGGGGTTGCATAGATGCAGCTGACTCAGAATGCAGACGGATGTTCACAAGGGACTTCTGATCACAGAAAGCAGACAGAATTACTACTGCATTACGTGTGCTTAGAAGAATCAGGCCCGCTGTGTGCAGTGACTGTGACTTCCAACATCCTTTGCCAGAGCCATAACTAGACATTTTGGTGCCCTGGGCCAAGAAAGAGCATAAGTGACCCCCCCCCCCCCACATATTTTAGAGGCAGCTCCAAAAAAGGGACATGGTCTCATGTGGAAGGGCCATGGCCACACAATAGTACCCCCAATTAATTTACATCACACAGTAGTGTCCCTTATACACATTATAACACACAATAGTAGTGCCCCTTATACATTATGCCACACAGTAGTAGTGCCCATTATTCTGCACAGCAGTAGTGCCCATTGCCCATTATACCACACAGTAGTAGTGCCCCTTACATGCTTCACCACACAGTAGTAGTACACATTGCATGTTAAGCTGCATAGTATTAGTGCCCCTTGCATGTTAAACCACACAGTAGCAGTGCCCCTTACATGCTACACCACACAGTAGTAGTACACATTGCACGTTAAGCTGCACAGTATTAGTGCCCCTTGTATGTTAAACCATACAGTAGTAGTGCCCTATGCACATTAAGCCACACAGTAGTAGTAACCCTTTGACATTATGCCCACACAGTAGTAGTGCCCTTTACACATTATGCCCACACAGGAGTAGTGCTGTTTACACATTATGCCTACACAGTAGCAGTGCCCCTTGCAAATTAAGCCACACATTAGTTCTACTCCTTACAAATTATGCCCACAAAGTACTAGTGCCCCTATACATTATGCAGCAGAGTAGTAGTGCCCCTTGCTCATTATGCCAGTAGTAGTAGCAGCAGTGCCCTACCTACTCTCTCACTCCCTATAACCCTATCTTCCTATATGCAGCACTCACATGGTTAGTGTGTCTGGAAGACTCTTGACTCTGCCATCACATCTCCTCACTCACTGTGGAAAGGAGATGTCACTCACGACAGACAGGAGCCAGGTAAAGCCATGGGAAGGACAATGAGTCAGCGCAGGTCCTCAGTGAAGAAGCCGGCTGCACCACTGCTAATATATATAGCGGCGGGCACCTGACAATTAGAAATGGAGGCTGCCGGTTCCACCCCCAGGCTGTGGCCTTGTCCATTGCATGCTTTCATCTATTAGGAGCAATGAATATGCTAATGTTGGTCTGTGCTTTAAACACTGAATGTGTGACAAATTATTTTAATCTCCCCACATCACCCCCCTTCTGAGCTGCTCCTTGTGGCAGGCAGTGTGCCGCTGGGCTATAGTGTCACAGTGGAGCATCATTCTTGTCAACAGTCTGAGGAACAGGAAATGCTATCTCCCCTTTGATAAGAAAAGAAGTAGAGGAAAGCCATTTGTTTGAATGATGACTTATCCTTAACTTATAGTTTTATGTTATCCTAATGCACAATACCTAGACATTAGGTCTATACATAACAAAAATGTTAAAATTCATGTTATCACTTACCAACTTTAAAATGTATTTATGGACAACCTATGAATACTGCACATTGGGGGTCATTCCGAGTTGTTCGCTCTGTATTTTTTTCTCGCAACGGAGCAATTAGTCGCTAATGCGCATGCGCAATGCCCGTAGTGCGACTGCGCCAAGTAAATTTGCTATGCAGTTAGATATTTTACTCACGGCATTACGAGGTTTTTTCTTCGTTCTGGTGATCGTAATGTGATTGACAGGAAGTGGGTGTTTCTGGGCGGAAACAGGCCGTTTTATGGGTGTGTGCGAAAAAACGCTACCGTTTCAGGGGAAAACGCGGGAGTGGCTGGAGAAACGGAGGAGTGTCTGGGTGAACCCTGGGTGTGTTTGTGACGTCAAACCAGGAACGACAAGCACTGAACTGATCGCACTGGCAGAGTAAGTCTCGAGCTACTCAGAAACTGCACAGAGAAGTATTTTCGCAATATTGCGAATCTTTCGTTCGCAATTTTGATAAGCTAAGATTCACTCCCAGTAGGCGGCGGCTTAGCGTGTGCAAAGCTGCTAAAAGCAGCTTGCGAGCAAACAACTCGGAATGACCCCCATTAGACTGAGAACTGGCAAATTCCTTGGTTACTTTCATAAACCAGAGAAATATTTTGCAGACTTTACAGAAGAAGAGAGTATTGACTGCATAGGAGAGAAAAGAGTTAAACATCTGGGGAGGGGTGGACCTAGCAGTGAGGAAAGTACAGCCTTCTTTAAGGGGAGGGCTTGATATATATAGGGAAGGTGAAGACATCTTAAGTCTCTTGGTGATCTGGTTTAGGTGAGTGCTGCAGTGCCAGCAAATCTTGTTATTGGTACTCTTGCCGTGTCACTAGGATATACTGTCCCCTCTCTTTGTACTCTCCTCTCCAGTATCCCAGGGTGCCCCTTACTATTTTATTCTACCTAAAGTATTGTGGCTGCTGGTATGTCCGCTCGCCCCCGGCGGGTGCTAAGGGCCCCGGCTCGGTTCCGTGGGTCGGACGGCCGAGCGGGCCCTGAGGCGGCGGAGGGCGGTGTGGGGGATGGGGCTCCGTCCCCTAGGGCCTCATCAGATGCGCCCACAGGCAGCGCTGGCGGGGTCCGGGCGGACTCGCCGCCGGGTGCCGAGTCGGGCACTCCGGCCAGACGAGGGCGGCGTGGGGGACCAGGGGTCCCTGCAGGCCGCTCGAGTGTCGGCGGGCGGCGGCCGTCCCCGCCGGGAGCCACCGAGCCCGGGATCATCGCGGGCGCCTGCGGGCGCGCGCGTGCGCGCCGCGGGGGGCGCCCGTTTGCAGCAGGCACAGTCTCTCCTTCCCCGCCGCGGTCGGCTGTTCGGGCCGGGCGGGGGGAGAGGATAGTTCAGGGAGCTGGCGGTCGCCGCGCGGGGACTATACAGGAGCCTCGCGCGGCGGCCGGAGAGGAGGAACAGTCCGGGAGGCCGTTGGCGGGAGGACGTGGGGCGCGCGCTCGAGGTGCGCGCGCGCCCACGCTCGCTCCGGGCGCCGCTGGCCGCGCACGTGCGCGCGCAGCGGCGCCAGCATTGCACAGACCAACCTCTTCTTCTCCCCGGGTGCCGGAGTTCGGCAGGGGGAGTGACAGGTTGAGGGGGGTGCAGCGTGTGCCTCAGGGAGGCGGCGCTGGGCGCATGTTCAGCGCATTAAATGATGGGGGCACAGCAGGACCGGCAAGGGGTGGCCGCCAGCAACAGGCGGGTGCACCCTCCGCTGGTCAGGTGACACGCGGGGAAGCACGAGCGGGGGGGCAGCAGGTCCCTGTGACCGCCGCAGGACGCAGCGGGACCCGCGGCAGGAGGGGTGACAGGGAATGGGTCAGCGGCCGCAGGGCCGCGGCCCGGGCCGCTGCGAGCGTCAGCAGGTCCTCCCCAGGATCAGGGGATTCTTCTCCTTCCCTGGATAGGGAAGGGGAAGGATCGGAGAGGGAGAGCCACTGGGCCGGCCGGGGGGCTCTTGCCTTCGGGTTGGAGCATGAGGGGCGGGACCCCCGGGGCGTGTCGGGCGGTCAGCGGGCGCGGGCTCGCGCCCAACCGAGGACCGGTCGTCCTTTGGGCGGCGTTTCCGGGGGTCGTGCCGCATGGGATCCTCCTGGGGCCGTAGCGTCGGCGCTGGCCACGGTGGTGCAGACTCTTGGGCCATTAGCTGCAGTGGCCTCCCCCAGGGCAACGGCGGATTTCGGCCAAGCTGCGGGACGCAGGGGGTCAGGCAATGTCAGGGCATCAGCGGCGCAGCGAGTGGCACGAGCCTGCCAGGAGCTGGGGGCTGCCGCGGCGGAGCTGGAGCTAGGATCAGACCGTGAGCGGCAGGGAAGCTCGGCCACTGCGCATTCCACTCGGGGTGCCCGGCGTGCGCCGCATGCGCGGGCCGGGCCCTCTTTTGTTTTGTCTTCCACAGAGGACCAAGGTGAAAGGGATTCGGCAGACTTCGCGGTGGACGATGATTGGAATGAAGGCGACGGGCAATCCGAGTCGGAGAGGTCGACGGCATCCGGTGAGTTGGTGCAGGCTATATCAAGTTCCACCGCGAGCTCGAGTTCGCGTAGCTCTTCGTCCTCCTCCTCATCCTCCTCTTTGGCGTCGCAAGCGTCCGACGCTGATAGTACTGCTAGGGCAAGGAAGGAGGCCGAGAAACTTGCCAAAAGGGCAGCAAAGCAGCAGAAGAGGCGTAAGCGGTGCAGGCGAATTAGTGAAGAGGAGCGTAGGGCAAAGAAGAGGCGAGATCTGCCGGGGGTAGTGCGCTGCGAGTACACCGCAGTTATGCGGGGGCTGCGAGATAGCTGCCGCAAAAAGATACGTAGGGGTGACTTTGTAGACTTATTTGGTTTGACTAAGGCCATGAAAAAGAATTACAAAGCGGCGGCCGCTACGAAGGGCATGGGGGCAGAAGCTTTCAGGTCTTTTGATAACTGGCTGGCCGGATTTTGGGTGTTTGCGGCTTGCTATTTGGAGGACAGGCCGGAAGAGCACATGAATATCATCCGGTACCTTCATCTCGTGCACGACATGCAGCGCACATCCTCGGGCTCGGAATGGCGGCGATATGACCAAGAGTTTCGGGAGAAGCAGGACGGGTTACGGGTCATGGACTTTGGGTTCAAAGACGTGGAGGTCTGGCTCAAAGTGACCCGGGCATCCCAGCGGGAGGAAGAGACCCAGAAACAGGGAACGGGGGGGCGTCGCGGGGGGTCGTCAGCGCAGGGACCGGGCGCGGACGGGGGATTTGCCAAGTCAGGCGGATTGGCCGTTCGCACGGGCGGGCGGTCTGCCCCTCGGGGGAAATGCTTCGCTTTTAACAGCGGAACATGTTCATTTGGCAAACAGTGCCGTTTTCGCCACTCTTGCCAGCAGTGCGGTGGAACCCACCCAGCCTCCTCTTGTTTCAAAGGGGGACGACAAGGCAATCGGGGGAAACAACCCTACCCTAAGCAGGCCGCGAGCGGGACCGCTCAGCAGAGCACCAACGCCAGTTAAGTTGGAAACTATGGGTAAATGGTTGGGTCTTTATCCTAATAAAAGGGATGCAAAGTTTTTGTTAGACGGTTTTAAGTTCGGTTTCCGCTTGCCTGTTGCAAGCGAAGTGTCCGTGCGTGCGCACAGGAACCTTCAATCCGCCCGAGCCTTGCCGACTGTGTTACGGGAAAAAGTAGATAAGGAGGTCAGGTTGGGCAGGATGGAGGGGCCTTTTAAGTCACCCCCGGTGGATGACTTGGTCATCTCCCCGGTTGGGGTGGTACCAAAGAAGACTCCGGGCGCCTTCCGGCTCATTCAGCATCTTTCTTACCCGCCAGGGGCATCGGTCAACGACGCAATACCACCGGCTCATTGCTCGGTGGTGTATCAGTCATTTGACGAGGCGCTAGGGATGGTCCGCAGCTACGGGAGCGGGGCCCTCATGGCTAAGATTGATGTTGAGTCAGCTTTTAGATTACTGCCATTGCATCCGGACTCATTTCGTTTTATGGGTTTCCGGATTGGGGCGGAGTATTTCATCGACAAATGTCTGCCGATGGGATGTTCCGTTTCATGCTCGTTTTTCGAGCGCTTTAGCACTTTTCTTCATTGGTGCGTGGAGTCTGCGTCAGGCGGTCACGGGGTTGCGCATTACCTCGATGATTTCCTGTGCGCGGGGCCGGCTACTGGCACAAGATGCGGCGACTTGCTGTTTAGCACACGACCCCTTTTTTACCACTTCGGTGTTCCGGTAGCCAGGGATAAAACGGAGGGTCCGGCCTCCTGTCTATCATTTTTGGGGATTGAAATTGACACCGTGGCGGGAGAGTGTCGCCTGCCCCAGGACAAAGTGTCAAAGCTCCGCGAAACTATTGGCCGTTTCAACGGCTCGCGTAAAGTCACGCTGCGGCAGGCTCAGTCCTTGCTGGGCATGCTGAACTTTGCTTGTCGGGTGATACCGATGGGCAGGGTTTTCTGCCGGAAGCTCGAAAGGGCAACAGCGGGGTGTGCCAGGCCGCATCATTTCGTTCGATTGTCCTCTGAGTTAAAAAGGGATTTGGCCGTCTGGGCTTCATTCCTGGAGGATTTCAACGGGGTGAGCATATGGCAAGCGCCAGCCGTTGACAGCGAGAGTTGGCAGCTTTTTACCGATGCTGCAGGTTCCTCTGGATTCGGCTGTTTTCTGGAGGGATCGTGGTGTGCGGCATCTTGGCCGGCGAGTTGGCATAGCGACGGTCTTACAAGGGATCTGGTGCTGCTGGAGCTTTTTCCCATTATGGTAGCGTTGGAAGTTTGGGGCGATCGGTTGGCTAACCGCAGCATAGTGTTCAGGTGCGATAATCTGGGCGTGGTGCATGCGATTAATAACCAAAGGGCGAAATCGCTGGTGGTACTACGGGTTCTTGGACAATTGCTTTTGACTTGCTTGCGTAGGAACCTATGGTTCCGGGCGCAGCACGTGCCCGGGTTGGAAAACGAAATCGCAGACGCGTTGTCGCGTGGACAGTGGGAGAGATTTTGGGGTTTGGCACCTGAGGCCGAAGAACAAGGTTTTCACTGTCCCGGTTATGTTTGGCAGGTGATCGGACCGGACTGGAGGGTTTAGCGTTGCGGTCAATCGCGCCGGCCACGCTCAAGGCGTACGGACAAGCTTGGAGTGAATGGGAGGAGTTTGTCCGGGGGCGTCGGCATCAAGGTAAGAGCAGGCATCGGCTGATGCTTTCTTTTATGTGGCAGCTTTACGTCTCCGGTAGGTCACGAGCAGTGGTTTCGCGGTATTTAGCAGGCATTTCGTTTTTCTGCAAGCTGCGAGGCGTCCCTGACGTAACAAAAAGCGAAGTTCTGCGGAAAGCAATGAAAGGGTGGGCGCGAGTTGCGCCGTCGCCACCAGATAGGAGGCGGCCCATCGATGCGGCGTTGTTGCCGGCCGTCATCAAGGCAGTAGGGCGAGTCGCGTCGTCCAGGTTTGAGACGCTTTTGTTTAGTTTGGCGTTCTCAATGGCTTTCCACGGAGCCTTTCGGGTTTCTGAGTTGGTAGCGCCTTCCAAGAGAGTAGATTCGCGAATGCTGGTCGAGGACGTGGTAGTGGGTGAGAGGTCCTTGCTGTGCAGGTTACGACGCTCCAAAACGGATCAAGTGGGGAGAGGGCGCTGGGTTACAATGGTTACAGCGCTGGAGGAGAGCGTTTGCCCGGTGAGGCTGGCAATGCAATACGTGGTTAAGGAGGGGTCTTGGCTGTTGCATTATGATGGGCTGCCAGTCACGAAATACCAGTTTCGATGGATGCTGAGTCGCTGTTTGGCGGGCCTGGGCCTCCCACCCACTGCTTTCGGTACCCATTCCTTTCGCATAGGCGCAGCGACGTCGGCTGCTGCGGCGGGTTGCTCCAGAACTGAAATACAGGCGGTGGGGCGATGGAAATCGGCAAGTTATAGACGATATATTCGCCCCGTCACATGAGAGGTCGGTTTGCGCTTGGTGCTTTGTTTAGATTGCAATATATCATGTTGTTACAGTTCTGTTGAATTTATGGTGTTGTGCGTCTGTTGGTGTTACCCCCTTTTTTTCTCCTACTCAGGGATTAGCTACTCGCCGTTGCTGGCATGAGCCGGCAGCGGGGGTCTGGAGTTATTTGCGATTTTTTGCCTGACTTGACGGACTGAATCCTAATCCATAATTCGGCTAATTTGGTCTAATCAGAGTCCCTCAGCAGGTCTTTACGTTTCACCTCCAGCTGAGTTATTACATGTGTTTCCCATTTTATACCCCCCCCCCCCTGTTTTCATTTCGTTTAATTTTATTTGATCTTCCCCCTTTGTGTCTTTAATTGCACTTCTAAATTGGCGACGAAACATGGTGCAGTCGGCTAGGCCGTGGCTGCTACAATAGCGAGTCCTAAAGTTTTCTTTTTTGGCAGATTCTTCAGTATAAACAATTAATAAGCCTCTTAGTAATCAATTCTACCCCTCTTTTTCCCTTCAGGATGGTTTGAAGACAATTTGACCATTTGGGTGGTTGGCCACTCTTACATTTACTGGGCGGCCAGGTTTGTGGCCTCGGAAGGGTCTCAGGCATTGCTTGGAATACAGGGTGTCAGATGGCTTGGCTGGCGCGGAATGATGTGGGGTGAGCTGAGGAGTAGATTAGTGAGTCAGGCCAGCAAGCATGGAGTCCCTAAAGTTTTGGTTGTCCATCTAGGTGGCAACGACTTGGGGAAGAGGACATCCTTGGAGCTGCGGTGGGCCATGATACAGGATCTGGCAAGTGTGACCGCGCAATGGACCAATTGTGTGTTGGTTTTTTCAATGATGGTGCCGAGATTGTGTTGGAGGGGTGTGGCGGATGGTCGCCAGATTGATGAGGCCCGGAAAAAGGTGAACGGAGCGGTGGCAAAGTGGGTGCTGTCCCACGGTGGGAGGGTGGTTCGCCACCCGAGGATACGGTTCAGAGACAGCCACCTTTTCCGGCGCGATGGAGTACATCTATCCGATGAGGGGATGATGTTTTTTCTGGAGGATCTAGGTTTCGCTTTGCAGGAGTTAGGGTAGGTTTATGGTGGCGGTGCGAAAGACTGTGGGGATGAGTCTTTCGCTGTTGGCGGAAAAGAACGTCAGTTTCGTATTGTAGAGAAAACTGTAGTGTTTTACAGTTTGTTGTGGTTTAGGTGCACTCACCTCCATCGACTTATGGCCGCTTGACCACCCGTCCGGGAAGGCAGCGGCAGGGCACCCAGGAGCGGTGGGTAGTCACTGTGGGGGTTGAGTTGTCACCTATTACCGGTTTATGGTAAGTTTTTAGTAAATTTATAGGGTTGAGTTATTTAAGTTTAATTTAGATTAAGTGAGCCGTTCTTTTGGGCCGCCACCATATGCCAGATGGAGCGGCATATTAAATTAATCTCTTTATTACAGGTTTCCTAATGGTTAGGGACAAATAAATAGCTAGCAATTTTCTGCCAAAATTCAAGTCTCAGTGTCGTTATTTCTGGTTATGGTTATGAATGCTTTACTTTCAAAGAAAGGGGTCCACCAAATATCACTAAGATGTTTAGAAGAGAGTATTGACTGCATAGGAGAGAAAAGAGTTAAACATCTGGGGAGGGGTGGACCTAGCAGTGAGGAAAGTACAGCCTTCTTTAAGGGGAGGGCTTGATATATATAGGGAAGGTGAAGCCATCTTAAGTCTCTTGGTGATCTGGTTTCCCACCCTCCCGCCCTGGTAGTTGGAAATTGTGGCACGTGGTGCTTTGGCTCTAAGTTGTTGGCTGTTTTCGTTGGCTATTTATTGGCGGAAAAGAACGGCAGTTTCGTATTGTAGAGAAAACTGTAGTGTTTTACAGTTTGTTGTGGTTTAGGTGCACTCACCTCCATCGACTTATGGCCGCTTGACCACCCGTCCGGGAAGGCAGCGGCAGGGCACCCAGGAGCGGTGGGTAGTCACTGTGGGGGTTGAGTTGTCACCTATTACCGGTTTATGGTAAGTTTTTAGTAAATTTATAGGGTTGAGTTATTTAAGTTTAATTTAGATTAAGTGAGCCGTTCTTTTGGGCCGCCACCATATGCCAGATGGAGCGGCATATTAAATTAATCTCTTTATTACAGGTTTCCTAATGGTTAGGGACAAATAAATAGCTAGCAATTTTCTGCCAAAATTCAAGTCTCAGTGTCGTTATTTCTGGTTATGGTTATGAATGCTTTACTTTCAAAGAAAGGGGTCCACCAAATATCACTAAGATGTTTATGCAAGCATAATGATTCAGTATAATTATCAGCATCTAATTAGATGTTTAGGTGAATGAAGTATCTAATATATAGGTGATCACTCACAAGCTTCCACGGTTACTTAGGAAACATAACAGCATTATCAGTATCACCCGAGGCAGAGTCACTCTCTAAATCTGATGCTTTCAAAAAATAAAAACACTTGTACAACGTTAATCCAACATAAACCATATGTATATACCATCACTAATAGCTTAATGTAGAAAATGTGTTAGAACCATATCCTTAAAATTATACATGGTCATGTGACATTATTTTCTAAAAATGAGAAAATGAATATAGCTTTCACTATTAAATAATGAATAATGTATATTTTTGCGGTTATTTAGAGCAATGACTTTATGTAAGCTAGTTCATATGACAGTATTTAATTGTATGTTTTTCACATTTTAATGTCACAACTCAAATATTTTCTTCAAATTATTGTATGATACTTTTCCTTTACGGGAAGCCATAAATCTTTCCTTTCTCTTGCTGAGTCCTCTTTCAGAGCCCAGCAGTCACTGCTTACTGTACTTGACATTTAGATTATTGAGGCCCCATGGGGAACTAAGCAAGATACTTTATTTGCCCAGAACTATTGCCGGCCCTAGATTGGGACCTACTGTAAGTTGCCTTTAAGTGTTAACTGTTTTTGGAGAGCTGTTGTATTTTTTATTATGAATTGCTTTTGATTGTGAAAAAATAAGATTTTACTTACCGGTAAATCTATTTCTCGTAGTCCGTAGTGGATGCTGGGGACTCCGTAAGGACCATGGGGAATAGCGGGCTCCGCAGGAGACTGGGCACTCTAAAGAAAGATTTAGTACTATCTGGTGTGCACTGGCCCCTCCCTCTATGCCCCTCCTCCAGACCTCAGTTAAGGAAACTGTGCCCGGAGAGCAGACATTATAAGGAAAGGATTTTGGAATCTCGGGTAAGACTCATACCAGCCACACCAATCACACCGTATAACTTGTGATACACTTATCCAGTCAACAGTATGAACAACAACAGGGCATCAACAATGGATGCCAACATAACATAACATAACCCATTAGTAAGCAATAACTATGTACACGTATTGCAGAAAGTCCGCACTAGGGACGGGCGCCCAGCATCCACTACGGACTACGAGAAATAGATTTACCGGTAAGTAAAATCTTATTTTCTCTGACGTCCTAGTGGATGCTGGGGACTCCGTAAGGACCATGGGGATTATACCAAAGCTCCCAAACGGGAGGGAGAGTGCGGATGACTCTGCAGCACCGAATGGGCAAACTCAAGGTCCTCCTCAGCCAAGGTATCAAACTTGTAAAATTTTGCAAATGTGTTTGAACCCGACCAAGTAGCAGCTCGGCAAAGCCCCCCTCGGGCAGCCGCCCAAGAAGAGCCCACCTTCCTTGTGGAATGGGCTTTCACTGATTTTGGATGCGGCAATCTAGCCGCAGAATGAGCCTGCTGAATCGTGTTACAGATCCAGCGGGCAACGGTTTGCTTTGAAGCAGGAGCACCCAACTTGTTGGGGGCATATAGGATAAACAGCGAGTCAGTTTTCCGGACTCCAGCCATTCGGGCTACATAAATCTTCAAAGCCCTGACTACATCAAGCAACTTGGAATCCTCCAAGTCACGAGTAGCCGTAGGCACCACAATAGGTTGGTTCAAATGAAAAGATGACACCACCTTTGGCAGAAATTGGGGACGAGTCCGCAATTCTGCCCTGTCCATATGAAAAACCAGATAGGGGCTTTTACATGACAAAGCCGCCAACTCTGACACACGCCTAGCCGAAGCTAATGCCAATAGCATGACCACCTTCCACGTGAGATACTTCAGCTCCACGGTCTTAAGTGGTTCAAACCAGTGAGATTTTAGGAAACCCAACACCACGTTGAGATCCCAAGGTGCCACTGGTGGCACAAAAGGGGGCTGAATATGCAGCACTCCCTTAACAAACGTCTGAACTTCAGGAAGAGACGCCAGTTCCTTTTGAAAGAAAATGGATAGGGCCGAAATCTGGACCTTTATGGATCCCAACTTCAAGCCCATTGTCACTCCAGACTGTAGAAAGTGCAGAAATCTGCCCAGTTGGAATTCCTCTGTAGGGGCCTTCCTGGCCTCACACCAAGCAACATATTTTCGCCATATGTGGTGATAATGATTTGCTGTCACGTCCTTCCTAGCCTTTATCAGCGTAGGAATAACTTCCTCCGGAATGCCTTTTTCCGCTAGGATCCGGCGTTCAACCACCATGCCGTCAAACGCAGCCGCGGTAAGTCTTGGAACAGGCAGGGCCCCTGTTGCAACAGGTCCTGTCTGAGAGGCAGAGGCCATGGGTCCTCTGTGAGCATTTCTTGCAATTCCGGGTACCAAGGTCTTCTTGGCCAATCCGGAACAATGAGTATTGTTCTCACTCCTCTTCTTCTTACGATTCTCAGTACCCTGGGTATGAGAGGAAGAGGAGGGAACACATAGACCGACTGGAACACCCACGGTGTTACCAGGGCGTCCACAGCTATCGCCTGAGGGTCTCTTGACCTGGCGCAACACCGTTGCAGCTTTTTGTTGAGACGGGACGCCATCATGCCTACCTGTGGCAGTTCCCATCGACTTGTTATCTGAATGAAGACTTCTTGATGAAGTCCCCACTCTCCCGGGTGGAGGTCGTGCCTGCTGAGGAAGTCTGCTTCCCAGTTTTCCACTCACGGAATGAACACTGCTGACGGTGCTTGTACGTGATTCTCCGCCCACCGAAGAATCCTGGTGGCTTCCGCCATCGCGACTCTGCTTTTTGTGCCGCCCTGGCGGTTTACATGAGCCACCGCGGTGATGTTGTCTGACTGAATCAGCACCGGTTGGTTGCGAAGCAGGGGCTCCGCTTGACTCAGGGTGTTGAATATGGCCCTTAGTTCCAGGATATTTATGTGCAGACAAGTTTCCTGACTTGACCACAACCCTTGGAAGTTTCTTCCCTGAGTGACTGCCCCCCACCCTCGGAGGCTCGCATCCGTGGTCACCAGGACCCAGTCCTGTATGCCGAATCTGCGGCCCTCGAGAAGGTGAGCACTCTGTAGCCACCACAGAAGAGACACCCTGGCCCTGGGGGACAGGGTGATCAGCCGATGCATCTGAAGATGCGATCCGGACCATTTGTCCAACAGATCCCATTGAAAGATCCTCGCATGGAACCTGCCGAAGGGAATGGCTTCGTATGATGCCACCATCTTTCCCAGGAATCGTGTGCAGTGATGCACCGACACCTGTTTCAGTTTTAAGAGGTCTCTGACTAGAGTCACAAGCTCTTGAGCCTTCTCCGTCGGGAGAAACACCTTCTTCTGGTCTGTGTCCAGAATCATGCCCAGAAAGGGCAGACGCGTCGTAGGAATCAGCTGCGACTTTGGAATATTCAGAATCCAGCCATGCTGTTGCAACACTTCCTGTGAGTGCGCTACGCTGATCTGCAACTGCTCCCTCGACCTCGCCTTTATGAGGAGATCGTCCAAGTATGGGATAACTGTGACTCCTTGCTTTCTCAGGATCACCATCATTTCTGCCATTACCTTGGTAAATATTCTCGGTGCCGTGGAGAGCCCAAACGGCAACTTCTGGAATTGGTAATGACAGTCCTGTACCACAAATCTGAGGTACTCCTGATGAGGCGGATAAATGGGGACATGCAAGTAAGCATCCTTGATGTCCAGAGACACCATAAAATCCCCCTCTTCCAGGCTTGCAATGACTGCTCTGAGCGATTCCATTTTGAACTTGAATCTTTTCAGATAAATGTTCAGGGACTTTAAATTTAATATAGGTCTGACCGAACCGTCCGGTTTCGGTACCACAAACATTGTGGAATAGTATCCCTTCCCCTGTTGATGAAGGGGAACCTTTACCACCACCTGCTGGAGAAATAGCTTGTGAATTGCCGCTACCACTACTTGCCTTTCTATGGGGGAAGCTGGCAGGGCCGATTTTAGGTAACGTTGAGGGGGCATCACCTCGAATTCCAGCTTGTATCCCTGAGACACAATCTGTATAGCCCAGGGATCCACCTGTGAGCGAACCCACTGGTGGCTGAAATGTTGGAGACGCGCCCCCACCGCTCCTGGCTCCACCCGTGGAGCCCCAGCGTCATGCGGTGGATTTAGTGGAAGCCGGGGAGGACTTCTGTTCCTGGGAACTAGCTGTAAGGTGCAGCTTTTTTCCTCTGCCCCTGCCTCTAGCAAGAAAGGAAGCACCTCTGACCTTCTTGCTTCTTTGTGCGCGAAAGGACTGCATTTGGTAATACGGTGCTTTCTTCGGTTGTGAGGGAATATATGGCAAAAAGTTTGACTTCCCAGCAGTAGCTGTGGAAACCAGGTCCGAGAGACCGTCCCCAAACAATTCCTCACCCTTGTAAGGTAACACCTCCATGTGTTTTTTGGAGTCGGCATCACCTGTCCACTGCCGAGTCCACAGGACCCTCCTGGCAGAAATTGACATTACATTAATTCTAGAGCCCAGTAGGCAAATGTCCCTCTGGGCATCCCTCATATATAGGACAGTGTCTTTTATATGCCCCAGGGTCAGCATAATGGTATCCCTGTCTAAGGTATCCATTTCCTCAGACAGATTATCTGTCCACGCTGCTACAGCACTACACATCCACACCGACGCAATTGCCGGCCTCAGTAGAGTCCCTGAATGTGTATAAACAGATTTCAGGATACTTTCCTGCTTTCTATCTGCAGGATCCTTTAGGGTGGCCGTATCCTGCGACGGCAGGGCCACCTTCTTAGATAAGCGTGTCAGAGCTTTATCTACCCTAGGGGAGAATTCCCAGCGCACCCTGTCCTCTGGCGGGAAAGGGTACGCCATAAGTAACCTTTTGGAAATCAGGATTTTCTTGTCTGGGGAATCCCACGCTCTTTCACATAACTCATTTAACTCATGTGAAGGGGGAAAAGTCACCTCTTGCTTTTTCTCCCCATACATATAAACCCTCTTGTCAGGGACAGGGTTTACTTCTGATATGTGTAAAATATCCTTCATCGCTATAATCATGTAACGTATAGCTTTTGTCATTTTTGGTTGCAATTTTGCATCATCGTCGTCGACACTGGAGTCAGAATCCGTGTCGACATCTGTGTCAACGATTTTGGATAGTGGGCGCTTTTGAGACCCTGAGGGCCTCTGCGCTGTAGGATCAGGCATGGGTTGAGACCCTGACTGGCCCGAGGTATCAGCTTTATCCAACCTTTTATGTAAGGAGTTTACATTATCATTTAACACCTTCCACATATCCATCCAATCAGGTGTCGGCACCGTCGGCGGCGACACGTCAGTCAACTGCACTTGCTCTGCCTCCACATAGCCCTCTTCGTCAAACATGTCGACACACGCGTACCGACACACCACACACACAGGGGAAGCTCTAAATGAGGACAGGACCCCCACAAGGCCTTTTGGAGAGACAGAGAGAGAGTTTGCCAGCACACACCCCAGCGCTATATAACCCAGGGATTACACAGTAACTTAGTGTTTACCCAGTAGCTGCTGTATTATGATTATTTGCTACAGAAAAAGAGAAGTCGTCCTGCACTGCCGTGGACAGTATGTAAATAAGTGTCAAGATGTATGTATAGAAAGTTAGAAACCAACAATAAAGAATTAATTAAGTGGAAAAGATCCTTTATATTAAAAAATAACGCTGTTGGCGGTGCACCCCAGAGGAAAATATGACAATTTGATCACAAAAAAGGGTATCCCAAGGAAAGGGGCTTGGGATAAAGAAGTTTACCTCTTTGTGGGGGCACTCATTTTAAATATTTCATATTTATTGCTTAAAATTTAACTTTTAATAAATCATTTAAGATTGTGTATAGATAATTTCAAATCATCCTATAGAAAGAACTGTATAATACAACATATGGTGAGAAAAAATGTATTCATCAATAATTTAGTGAGAATATTCCTATAATGTTATATTACCTAGGGTGAAAATATCAAAAAGATCAAAACATACCCGGTATATGATCATTGATCGTATGTGGTTGTGTCCCGTGAACTCCTGTAAGGAAAATGTTAACCTAAAAGGAGAGAGAGGTAACACATCCCAGAAGGCGCTTAGATTGCAGTTCTCCTGGTTTAAACAGTTCCTATCGCAATTTATAATATAATTATGCATTTAGTCATAGCAACTGTAATTATTCTATCACCAAATACATCAATTGCTAAAGAAGGGAAATCCGAATAATTTAAATAAACAATTTTGAGATAACAGATATTCACCTTCAAGATCAGTCGGTCATACCAACAATTTGATGGACGCCCCATAATTTCTACTCTCAAATAATTGGAACCACATAGTTAGTCAAAAAATGATATTAATTACTTCAAAAACAGAACTATGTATAACAAATAAAAGACAACCATAAATTGCAACAACAGGGTACCCTAGATCACAAGCAATCGTTGCTGAATTAGTTCACACTATAGCGTTATAGGATCTAGGTCAATTTAAAGTGCAACTTATAAGTGGGAGAGATCCTCGGTAGTGAATATAACCTAATTTATGGATATCACAGGTCTGAGAAAAAATTGACAATCAAAACAAGTTAATACAGAGTAAAGGCCCCGTTCCGTTACTCCTGGTTACATCTGCTGCCTTCCCATGTGCGCATTAAAGCACAGTGAATGGGAGGTGAGAGTATTAACCTGGACGGTACCGGGTAGAAGAAAGAAAGGGTGTTTCTGCTTTCGTGCGCTCTCGTGCTCTGGAGCCCTGATGACAATTATATCATTGCAGGGCTACAGGCACAGTCGCGACACGATGAGAGGACACTGAAATACCTTAATGATTCTCAATGTGGTTCCAATGTGTAGCGGATCTGTGTATCGAACTGGTATTGTATACCGGGCAGCGTCTCTGCATATACCGGGTGTCTGGCTCTGACTACCACACGTTAATAGGGAAAACGCCCTGTATAGGAGTCTTAATAAGGTGAGGTTAATACTAGTGCTGCAGCAGTCAGCGTCTCC
Source organism: Pseudophryne corroboree (assembly GCF_028390025.1). NCBI lineage: Eukaryota > Metazoa > Chordata > Amphibia > Anura > Myobatrachidae > Pseudophryne > Pseudophryne corroboree. The sequence continues at coordinate 406,846,742 of NC_086445.1, read as the reverse complement.
CCATGTGCACTTGCATCTACTGGAGCAGTGGATATCCTTCATTTCGATTACATAACTTAAAGTACACTGATTTCACACTATTTAAATTAATTTGGATATTAACTATTTTTACTTCCCCCTTTCTTATTCTCCCTTTGAGTACACTTGTTGAATTCACGCTGCTATACCACTTACTCCCAACAATCTCCTTATATTGTAAATCTACCTGCGACCCACATTACATAATTTGCTAATCTTAATTTTGGCGACATTTATATCTATAATATCCTTCTGCACGTAATTAATTATTATACTGAAAGTAGAAGGTCTTTTATATATATATATATATATATATATATATATATATATATATTCAAACTTATTTATGTGCTTTTTATTTATTTATTTTTGGAATATAGTCCCTGTTTTTTCCATGAACTAATTAGCTCTAATTTATTTATGCTCACTTCTGTTTTTTTCTGCACCAGTGTAGCACCAGGATATCCTTATTAGGCAATCAATTAGGATTGTAAATAATTGCTTAATTGTTATTCACCTGGTGACTATCAGTGCTATTGAAACCTGTCTATTACACCTGGCTCAGCTACCATTCCCCAATGGTCTTTTGACATGTCATTCATCACAAATCTCATGCAGGATTGGTTGGCCCAGGTTTAAAAGCGGACGTACCTTTACACCAAGCAGGCATTTGGTGATCAAGCCCCTAGGAGGGTGAAACGTATGTTCAGACTAAGCTATTTTGTCACTAGACTACTGGCTATCTACTACAGACACACGGAGACCCGATACGAGGGAGACGCTGCCTGCTGCAGCCGCAGCAAAGACATTGTTCCTTCCAATTCTTTGCAGCCTAGCAACCTCGTCACTTCATGTAATTACCGGCTACCTGTCATAACCACACGGAGACCCAATACGTGGGAGACGCTACTCGCTGCAGCCGCAGCGCGGACACTGCTCTGTTTGATTATTTATTTATATACCAGCTATTTTGTCACCACACGTAATTAACGGGTATTGGTTATAGACACACGGAGATCCGATACGTGGGAGACTGCTGCAGCCGCAGCACGGACACTGCTCTGTTTAAATTTATTAATTTTTTTGTGGGGAATACTATATATCTACACTAGACTACCGGCTACCCACTATAAAGAATTAAGCAAAGCAGAAGCCGGAGACCCGATACGCGGGGACATACTGCCCGCTGGAGCCCCAGCATATACACTGCTCCAGTAGATGCAAGTGCACATGGGGAGACGCTGACTGCTGCAGCACTAGTATTAACCTCACCTTATTAAGACTCCTATACAGGGCGTTTTCCCTATTAACGTGTGGTAGTCAGAGCCAGACACCCGGTATATGCAGAGACGCTGCCCGGTATACAATACCAGTTCGATACACAGATCCGCTACACATTGGAACCACATTGAGAATCATTAAGGTATTTCAGTGTCCTCTCATCGTGTCGCGACTGTGCCTGTAGCCCTGCAATGATATAATTGTCATCAGGGCTCCAGAGCACGAGAGCGCACGAAAGCAGAAACACCCTTTCTTTCTTCTACCCGGTACCGTCCAGGTTAATACTCTCACCTCCCATTCACTGTGCTTTAATGCGCACATGGGAAGGCAGCAGATGTAACCAGGAGTAACGGAACGGGGCCTTTACTCTGTATTAACTTGTTTTGATTGTCAATTTTTTCTCAGACCTGTGATATCCATAAATTAGGTTATATTCACTACCGAGGATCTCTCCCACTTATAAGTTGCACTTTAAATTGACCTAGATCCTATAACGCTATAGTGTGAACTAATTCAGCAACGATTGCTTGTGATCTAGGGTACCCTGTTGTTGCAATTTATGGTTGTCTTTTATTTGTTATACAAAGTTCTGTTTTTGAAGTAATTAATATCATCTTTTGACTAACTATGCGGTTCCAATTATTTGAGAGTAGAAATTATGGGGCGTCCATCAAATTGTTGGTATGACCGACTGATCTTGAAGGTGAATATCTGTTATCTCAAAATTGTTTATTTAAATGATTCGGATTTCCCTTCTTTAGCAATTGATGTATGTGGTGATAGAATAATTACAGTTGCTATGACTAAACGCATAATTATATTATAAATTGCGATAGGAACTGTTTAAACCAGGAGAACTGCAATCTAAGCGCCTTCTGGGATGTGTTACCTCTCTCTCCTTTTAGGTTAACATTTTCCTTACAGGAGTTCACGGGACACAACCACATACGATCAATGATCATATACCGGGTATGTTTTGATCTTTTTGATATTTTCACCCTAGGTAATATAACATTATAGGAATATTCTCACTAAATTATTGATGAATACATTTTTTCTCACCATATGTTGTATTATACAGTTCTTTCTTAAGGATGATTTGAAATTATCTATACACAATCTTAAATGATTTATTAAAAGTTAAATTTTAAGCAATAAATATGAAATATTTAAAATGAGTGCCCCCACAAAGAGGTAAACTTCTTTATCCCAAGCCCCTTTCCTTGGGATACCCTTTTTTGTGATCAAATTGTCATATTTTCCTCTGGGGTGCACCGCCAACAGCGTTATTTTTTTAATATAAAGGATCTTTTCCACTTAATTAATTCTTTATTGTTGGTTTCTATACATACATCTTGACACTTATTTACATACTGTCCACGGCAGTGCAGGACGACTTCTCTTTTTCTGTATCGAATTTATACTGAGTTTTCTCAGCTTCTGTCCTAGCACATCGATACTTCTGCCTTCATACGTAAATGGGCCTATTCTTAATTTCCCTTAAGTCATTGCCTGCCTATCGTTACTATTAATTCATAACATCATTACCTTTCAGAAGTTATGTCCAGCTTCAATTTACGTAATGAACTAATTAATAGAAGGAGAACAGAGGACTTAGAAGGGATCTTTTCGGATCCCACAACTCCAACAGTTACACCCACAGGTTGGGAAGATGATATTCATAAACTCAAATTTTTAAGACAAAAACAGACTAGAGTAAACTGGGATTTGATCAGCCTCGAGAGCTATGTTAAACATAAGATAGTTCCCCGAGGCCTAAGACCCAAGATCTTCCCTACCTATCCCCTGGTTACTGATAATCTGAAAAAGGATTGGGAGACATGTTTATTGAAATGCTCAAATGATCTCATTTTGATTCTGATTAAACACAATAATTTAGTGCTGGAGGAAGTTAGCAAAGAGATTGATAACATTGGTAAGAAATTAGAAATTTTTGAGAAAGAAATATCATTTCAAACTAGATTTAAACAGGATAAAAAAAGCCCTGGTGGAATATGAGCAGGTGATTACTGACCGCAAGAAATCCAAATTCTTGCGCGATAAACAAGATTTCGCATCTGGTAAGATCTTCAAATGGAATAGACCCGCAAGAAGAGATAGACCACAATACACACAGGACTATCAGTCATCATCGGAGATTGACTCATCAGGGACTGATGAGGACTTGAGAGATAACTATCCCGATCATAGAAACAAAACGGTTGGCACTATAGTTCCCCATCATTCTTCTTCTTTTTTAGAGACTCGCAGACCAAGAAGAGGACGTCCAAGAGGAAGCAGAGGAGGGGCGGGAGGAAGAACAAAAGGCGAGCAAAGATGGTATTCCCCACCCCCATCCCATTACCCCATTCGCAATCGACGGAACTACTAGACAACCAAAACAGCTTGCGGATTATTAATTTATCACAACATTATCTCACAGAAGACCACAATAATGTCCTTTCAAAAGGTTTAACATTCGCACCCTCTAGGAAAATTGATCGATTCCAGTGGGAGAAAGATCTTAACCTCTTTGGTAGGAAACTCCTTTTGAACAAATTTTTTGCCAACAAGAACAGGTCCAACCTCTCCCCCTTACAGGTACAACAGAACACCGACACCGACCAGGTATTAAGCCCAGAGACACACGTCGGACTTACGCCAGACCTAACATCAGAGGAGGACCGCATGGCCTTTACTATATTGGAGGAACTACAAGATGATAACTTACCATCAGCTGGTCATGGCTCCCACAGACCCATGTGTAGAAAAAGAAGTACTTTCTTCCCACAGGACAACATTTGTCCAGAAGTAAGGGTCTTTATGCGTCTGGTATCCCAAGATCTCGACAAATTACATCGGAGACATAAAGGTTCTGTTTACCACAATCTTAGTTACAGGGAGAGGCAGGCCATCACAGATATCGAATCCTGGGATGACGTGGGGATCAAGCCATCCGACAAGGGTGGCAATATTGTTATTTGGAGTAAGGAGCTTTATGTGAAGGAAGCAATGAGACAGTTGAATGACACAACCTGTTATAAGAGAATGATCTTTAACCCCACTAACGATTTCCTGATTGTATATACCAGATTGTTAGAGAGAGCACTCAAAGGGGGTGCTATCACAAAATCTGAATATGAATACCTTCAAGTGACAAATCCTAGAGTACCGACCTTTTATCTGTTGCCGAAAACACACAAACATCTCACTCAACCACCGGGTAGACCTATTGTCTCCGGCATTGGTGGCCTCCTAGAGCAAGCGAGTGTCTTTATTGACATACATCTTAGGCAACATGTGGTCACCTTACCTTCCTATATTCAGGACACTACCAATGTGTTAAAAAAGATTCATGACATCAAATTAGAAAATACTCAGTTGTTGATTAGCATGGATGTGGAGTCTCTTTACACATCGATAGATCATGAGAACGGTATTACAGCTGTCAAATATTTCCTTGACATAGAAGGGACCAGTGACTTCCATCTATTTCTACTTGATCTTCTCCGATTTGTACTTTACAATAATTATTTTACCTTCAGCAATAGATTTTTCTTGCAAACAAGGGGAACTGCGATGGGGGCGGCTTGTGCCCCCACGTACGCAAACCTCTTTATGGGGTGGTGGGAACGTGAGTTTGTTTTCCATGAAAAAAATGATCATCATACCACACATATTTTAATGTGGCTGCGCTATTTAGATGATATCCTCCTTATTTGGGATGGAAATGTGGAATCTTTTGAAGAATTCATTCAGGTATTACATACCAACAACCTGAATCTCAGATTCACCTATGTGGCAAGTATAGACAGAGTCTCCTTTCTGGACCTATCCATATACCGCACAGAAGATGGTCATCTAGCCACAGAGCTTTTTCGCAAACCTACATCCACAAACTCGCTATTACACCGGTCTAGTTCCCACTTTCCACCCACTGTGAACAATATCCCAAAAGGTAAGTTCCTCAGACTAAAGAGGAAGTGCTCTGACGATAAGGTCTTCCATAACCAAGGTGAGGAACTCACTTCAAGACTTAGGAATAGAGGATATAGCCACAGACAGATAAAAAAAGCGAGGAGAGAAGTTGAACAAACGGATAGAGATACGCTTATTTTTAGGGATAAGAAGACAAAACAGAGTGATACGGAAATCAGATTTGTGGACAATTTCTGTGCCGAGTGGCGAGAAATTAAGAATATCATCCAGAGCCACTGGGGGATACTCGTTCTAGATGACGATCTAGGAAAAACTCTCAAGGACAAAGTTTCCATGAGTTGGAGGTGCTCACCGAGTATGAAGGACAAACTGGTGAAGAGCCACTTTGAGGACAGACCCCCAAGAAAACCATCTGCACGTGGTAGTTTTCCTTGTGGCACCTGCAAGGCCTGCAAACATATTCAACAACAAATAACGATAAAGGATAAATATGGAGTGGAGCACCCCATCACAGACTTCTTCAATTGCAGGACCAAGAACGTTATTTATTGCATCACATGTACATGCAAGATCTACTATGTGGGCATGACCTCCAGGATGCTTAAGCAACGCATCCTGGAACACATAGGTACGATCAGAAATGCTGACCGGGACTGGAAAGCATTCAAGCCACTCTCAACTGTGGCTAGACATTTCTCTATGGTGCACCAGGACTCTGCGGAATGCCTACGAGTCTTTGGATTGGAACAGGTCCGTCTAGGGATCAGGGGTGGTGATATACAGAAAGAACTCCTTAGGAGAGAAAGCCAATGGATCTTTAAACTTGGCACTATTTCACCCAAAGGGCTAAATGAAAATATCAATTACACGGCTTTCTTAACTCCTTGAATTTTTCCTCCTTTATCTTATCAGTACCAGCATGATAGTATTCTTCCCCTTAGATCAAATGGTTTCAAGTGACACTCTTACTTATTATTTATTATTTACATGCTACCATTGATAATACCTTGGTTCCCAACTAGGATATCCTTCATTTCGATTACATAACTTAAAGTACACTGATTTCACACTATTTAAATTAATTTGGATATTAACTATTTTTCCTTTCCCCTTTCTTATTCTCCCTTTGAGTACACTTGTTGAATTCACGCTGCTATACCACTTACTCCCAACAATCTCCTTATATTGTAAATCTACCTGCGACCCACATTACATAATTTGCTAATCTTAATTTTGGCAACATTTATATCTATAATATCCTTCTGCACGTAATTAATTATTATACTGAAAGTAGAAGGTCTCATATATATATATATATATATATATATATATATAAATATCTATTCAAACTTATTTATGTGGTTTTTATTTATTTATTTTTGGAATATAGTCCCTGTTTTTTCAATGAACTAATTAGCTCTAATTTATTTATGCTCACTTCTGGTTTTTTCTGCACCAGTGTAGCACCAGGATATCCTTATTAGGCAATCAATTAGGATTGTAAATAATTGCTTAATTGTTATTCACCTGGTGACTATCAGTGCTATTGAAACCTGTCTATTACACCTGGCTCAGCTACCATTCCCCATTGGTCTTTTGACATGTCATTCATCACAAATCTCATGCAGGATTGGTTGGCCCAGGTTTAAAAGCGGACGTACCTTTACACCAAGCAGGCATTTGGTGATCAAGCCCCTAGGAGGGTGAAACGTATGTTCAGACTAAGCTATTTTGTCACTAGACTACTGGCTATCTACTACAGACACACGGAGACCCGATACGAGGGAGACGCTGCCTGCTGCAGCCGCAGCAAAGACATTGTTCCTTCCAATTCTTTGCAGCCTAGCAACCTCGTCACTTCATGTAATTACCGGCTACCTGTCATAACCACACGGAGACCCAATACGTGGGAGACGCTACTCGCTGCAGCCGCAGCGCGGACACTGCTCTGTTTGATTATTTATTTATATACCAGCTATTTTGTCACCACACGTAATTAACGGGTATTGGTTATAGACACACGGAGATCCGATACGTGGGAGACTGCTGCAGCCGCAGCACGGACACTGCTCTGTTTAAATTTATTAATTTTTTTGCGGGGAATACTATATATCTACACTAGACTACCGGCTACCCACTATAAAGAATTAAGCAAAGCAGAAGCCGGAGACCCGATACGCGGGGACATACTGCCCGCTGGAGCCCCAGCATATACACTGCTCCAGTAGATGCAAGTGCACATGGGGAGACGCTGACTGCTGCAGCACTAGTATTAACCTCACCTTATTAAGACTCCTATACAGGGCGTTTTCCCTATTAACGTGTGGTAGTCAGAGCCAGACACCCGGTATATGCAGAGACGCTGCCCGGTATACAATACCAGTTCGATACACAGATCCGCTACACATTGGAACCACATTGAGAATCATTAAGGTATTTCAGTGTCCTCTCATCGTGTCGCGACTGTGCCTGTAGCCCTGCAATGATATAATTGTCATCAGGGCTCCAGAGCACGAGAGCGCACGAAAGCAGAAACACCCTTTCTTTCTTCTACCCGGTACCGTCCAGGTTAATACTCTCACCTCCCATTCACTGTGCTTTAATGCGCACATGGGAAGGCAGCAGATGTTACCAGGAGTAACGGAACGGGGCCTTTACTCTGTATTAACTTGTTTTGATTGTCAATTTTTTCTCAGACCTGTGATATCCATAAATTAGGTTATATTCACTACCGAGGATCTCTCCCACTTATAAGTTGCACTTTAAATTGACCTAGATCCTATAACGCTATAGTGTGAACTAATTCAGCAACGATTGCTTGTGATCTAGGGTACCCTGTTGTTGCAATTTATGGTTGTCTTTTATTTGTTATACATAGTTCTGTTTTTGAAGTAATTAGTATCATCTTTTGACTAACTATGCGGTTCCAATTATTTGAGAGTAGAAATTATGGGGCGTCCATCAAATTGTTGGTATGACCGACTGATCTTGAAGGTGAATATCTGTTATCTCAAAATTGTTTATTTAAATGATTCGGATTTCCCTTCTTTAGCAATTGATGTATGTGGTGATAGAATAATTACAGTTGCTATGACTAAATGCATAATTATATTATAAATTGCGATAGGAACTGTTTAAACCAGGAGAACTGCAATCTAAGCGCCTTCTGGGATGTGTTACCTCTCTCTCCTTTTAGGTTAACATTTTCCTTACAGGAGTTCACGGGACACAACCACATACGATCAATGATCATATACCGGGTATGTTTTGATCTTTTTGATATTTTCACCCTAGGTAATATAACATTATAGGAATATTCTCACTAAATTATTGATGAATACATTTTTTCTCACCATATGTTGTATTATACAGTTCTTTCTTAACGATGATTTGAAATTATCTATACACAATCTTAAATGATTTATTAAAAGTTAAATTTTAAGCAATAAATATGAAATATTTCAAATGAGTGCCCCCACAAAGAGGTAAACTTCTTTATCCTAAGCCCCTTTCCTTGGGATACCCTTTTTTATGATTATTTGCGCCTAAATTTATGTGCCCCCCCTCTCTTTTTTACCCTTCTACCGTGATTCTGCAGGGGAGAGCCTGGGGAGCTTCCTCTCAGCAGAGCTGTGGAAGGAAAATGGCGCTGGTGAGTGCTGAGGAAGAAGACCCCGCCCCCTCAGCGGCGGGCTTCTGTCCCGCGATTTCTTGTAAAATAAATGGCGGGGGCTCATACATATAACAGTGTGCCACTGTTTATATGCAGCATTCGCCAGGAGGTAACAATTGCTGCCCAGGGCGCCCCCCCCTGCGCCCTGCACCCTACAGTGACCGGAGTGTGTGGGTTTGTGTGGGCGCAATGGCGCACAGCTGCAGTGCTGTGCGCTACCTCATGTGAAGACAGGAGTCTTCTGCCGCCGATTTCGATGTCTTCTCCGCTTCTGCCGGCTTCTGTCTTCTGGCTCTGCGAAGGGGACGGCGGCGCGGCTCCGGGAACGGACGACAAGGTCAGGTCCTGTGTTCGATCCCTCTGGAGCTAATGGTGTCCAGTAGCCTAAGAAGCGCAACCTAGCCGCAGTTAGTAGGTTTGCTTCTCTCCCCTCAGTCCCTCGTAGCAGAGAGTCTGTTGCCAGCAGAAGCTCTCTGAAAATAAAAAACCTAACTAAAATACTTTCTTATTAGCAAGCTCAGGAGAGCTCACTAAAAGCACCCAGCTCTGTCCGGGCACAGATTCTAACTGAGGTCTGGAGGAGGGGCATAGAGGGAGGAGCCAGTGCACACCAGATAATACTAAATCTTTCTTTAGAGTGCCCAGTCTCCTGCGGAGCCCGCTATTCCCCATGGTCCTTACGGAGTCCCCAGCATCCACTAGGACGTCAGAGAAATAAGTAGTATCGAAAAATAAATAGTTTTTTTTTTTTTTTTATATATTGTTAAAGCAGCTGTGTAGGTTCCAGAGACAATGGAGTCGGTTGCTGTTGGGCTCCACCCCTGAGGTTGCACCTCGTCCATTGCTCCACTATCAGGGCTGCCTGTCGATGGTGATGGAGGATGATGTCTGGAGACAGCTGCAGGGTGGGGGAGGAGTCATGGGGCATCTGGGCACAGAATAGTTCAGCCGTCTGGGGTGGTCGTGTCCTGGGAGGGAGCAGCAGGAGCTCGGCCCGCCTATTGATGAGCTGGGTAGTGAGAGGGTGGACTTATAGGGCGGCCATGCTCCATGTAATTTCCGTGCACATGAACCCATGTGGTGCAGGAAAGCTCGGACCATGGGGGTAATTCAGAGTTGATCGCAGCAGCAAATCTGTTATCAGTTGGGTAAATCCATGAGGGTCATTCTGACCCGATTGCTCGCTGCAGTTTCTCGCAGCGCAGCGATCGGGTTGGAACTGTGCATGCGCCAGCGCCGCAGTGCACCGGCGCTGCAGTGCGCCGGTGCATGCCAGCCGTCGTTTCCTAGCGATAGCCTCTGAGGCAGAGGCGGTTGCTGGGCAGGAGGGGGCGGGAGGGGGCTGGATGGCGGCATTAAGCCACCGTTTAGGGGGCGTGGTCCGGCCAATGCAGGCATGGCTGGACCATTGGGTGGGCAGGCCTGGATGGCTGCGTGACATAACACGCAGCCGCTGCGGGCCGCGGAGCTAATGCTGCGATGGTCGGGAGTTCCTCTTGAAGTGCAAAGGCATCATCACTGTGTGATGCCTTTGAACTTCTGCGGGGGGGGGGGGGGCACTGACATGCGGGGCGGACTCTCCCTGTGCTAGGCGTCCCCCCGCATGTCAGTGTGAATGATCGTAGCTGTGCTAAATTTAGCACAGCTACGATCAACTCGGAATGACCCCCCCATGTGCACTGCAGGTGTGGCAGATATAACATTTGCAGAGTTAGATTTGGGAGAGTTATTTTGTTTCTGTGCAGGGTAAATACTGGCTGCTTTATTTTTACACTGTAATTTAGATTTCAGTTTGAACACACCACACCCAATTCTAACTCTCTCTGCACATGTTATATCTGACCCCCCCTGCACATGGGCCCTCATTCCGAGTTGTTCGCTCGGTAATTTTCTTCTCATCGCAGCGATTTTCCGCTAACTGCGCATGCGCAATGTTCATACTGCGACTGCGCCAAGTAAATTTGCTAAGAAGTTTGGTATTTTACTCACGGCATTACAAGGTTTTTTCTTAGTTCTGGTGATCGTAATATGATTGACAGGAAGTGGGTGTTTCTGGGCGGAAACTGGCCGTTTTATGGGAGTGTGTGAAAAAACGCTGCCGTTTCTGGGAAAAACGCGGGAGTGGCTGGAGAAACGGGGGAGTGTCTGGGCGAACGCTGGGTGTGTTTGTGACGTCAAACCAGGAACGAAACTGACTGAACTGATCGCAGTGGCAGAGTAAGTCCCGAGCTACTCAGAAACTGCTAAGAAATTTCTATTCGCAATTTTGAGAATCTTTCGTTCGCAATTTTGCTAATCTAAGATTCACTCCCAGTAGGCGGCGGCTTAGCGTGTGCAATGCTGCTAAAAGCAGCTGCGAGCGAACAACTCGGAATGAGGGCCATGGTTTTGCCCAACTGTTATCAAATTTGCTGCTGCGATCAACTCTGAAGTAGGCTACTTTTACCACTGTGTCTGTGTGTGAATCTGTGTGAGGGGAGATCAGTGTGTATTTTTGAAGTGGGGAGCTCATCCTGTTCCACTTCCACACAAGCATTTTTAATTTTTATTATGTTCTCTCATCCACATCCATACTTGTACTACTCCCCACGTGTACAGATAGTTCAGAAATGGTGGAAGAAGGCGAAAGAGGCTTCTCTATGAGGACAATGTGGGAAATGTCAGGCTCACACATAGGTAATGTGGACACCGCTAAATGTTCCTCAGTAATGTGTGACAGTTCTGAACCTTCAGGGGCAGATGTATTAACCTGGAGAAGGCATAAGGAAGTGATAAACCAGTGATATGTGCAAGGTGATAAAGGCAGCAGCACAAAAACATCATGGGCGGGATGTATTAACATACATCGCCGCCCCTCGCCGGTTACCGCAGCGATGTTGATCGCATATGTACTAACATATGCGATCAACATCGCGATGCGGTGACGGAGGCCCCCCGCGATACCTGTTAGGTGGTCTGCGGGGGGTCTCCGTCACCTCCCCGGGGTCCCCACACTGGCTAGATGCCGGGAAGCAGCAGCAGGCTGTCCCCGGCACCTCCTCCTCCCCCCTGCAGCCGGAAGGACGTCCGGCTGCGTTGCTAGGGGGAGGAGGACACTACCTTCCGGGTCCAGGGCAGCCTGGAGGAAGGTAAGCCAGGGGGAAGGGGGGTCGGCGTCTGCGGCGGGGGGTCTCCGTCACCTCCCCGGGGTCCCCACACTGGCTAGATGCCGGGAAGCAGCAGCAGGCTGTCCCCGGCACCTCCTCCTCCCCCCTGCAGCCGGAAGGACGTCCGGCTGCGTTGCTAGGGGGAGGAGGACACTACCTTCCGGGTCCAGGGCAGCCTGGAGGAAGGTAAGCCAGGGGGAAGGGGGGTCGGCGTCTGCGGCGGGGGTCGACGGTGTCGGCGGGTTGCGGCGGTCGGCGAAAAGAAGCCCATAGGCTTCTATAGGGTTTCGCCATCCAGAGATGGCGAAACCCTGGACGCCGAAAACGCTGCGGTCGGGTCTTAGTAAATATGAAAATGCGGTAAAACCCCCGTTTTCGGGGGTTTTACCGCATTTTTGCTTTAGTACATCCCGCCCCATAACTGTTAATTTACATAATGGAGCTGATTGGCTGGTACCTTTATCACCTTGCACATATCACTGGTTTATCACTTCCTTATGCCTTCTCCAGGTTAATACATCTGCCCCTCAGTTTGCTTTACTGCCTTAGTGGTTTTAATTTTTTTGACACACGTTCTAGACTCTAAGTAAAATGTTCTTGCATCATCATGAGATGCAGCAGATTCCTCACTGACAGTTGCAGAACCACCACTTATAAATAATACCACTTTCATACCGTCTGAGGCGGGTCGCACCCGGGAGCCTGACACGGGAGCTCCCAGTGTGCGACCCGCCTCAATACCCCCTTTCATACCGCAGACTGCAACCCGGCAATATGCCGGGTTGGTGTGGTCGGCGGTGACGCGGCGTGGGCGGTGCTGGGAGATCACATGATCTCCAGGCACCGCCCATCCACACACTGTGAACGGGAAACGGGTCGCACTGACCCGGCTCCCTTCACACCGCACAGCGAACTGGTTTGAAAACACGTTCAACCCTGCTCGCTAGCAGGGTTGAAATACCGGGTTGTTCAACCTGGTATATTGCCCCTGGTACCTTTCCCACCGCACAGGAACACGGGTTATGCGCGCTCATGTGACAATAACCCGTGTTCAGAGCTGCTGGTGTGAAAGGGGCATAAAGGACAAGACCTGAGTCTTTTCTTGTCACTTCTTGTGGTGAATGGCATATTGCCAATTTCATGTTTCTCTGCAGCTAACTTTCCTTTTGATGTTTTTTTCTTTACCACTGTAAAATTAAATTGCTTATATGATTTTACAAACCTGACTTAAGCCCTCTATTACTTTGGGCATCAGCCTTAGTAGATGATGTTGAGAGACTTATATCGTCATGACTGGTGGCATCACCTGCAGCACTAATATGTACTACCTGCTTTCCTCTCAATTGTTCGTCCTCCATATCTATCAACAAACAGGAACGAAGTGGGCTACAGCACACACCACAATTTGTACAAAAAAATATTCCATCTACAGTGTCACAATACGTGTATGAGTCAGTAATAATAATCTAACACTATGGTTTGCTTTCCCGTACAGCGTCACACAAGACATGTATGAGTGAGAAATAATCATCTAACACTGCAGTTTACTTTCACCTACGGTGTCACACAATATGTGTATGAGTCAGAAATAATAATCTAATACTGCTGTATACCTTCACCTACAATGTCACACAATACGTGTATGAGTCAGAATACATATTATTCTGCAGTTCAGTTCCATCTACAGTGTCACACAATATGTGTATGATACACTGCGACCTAACAGGCAGTGTCATAGAAAAATAATAGAACAGTACACTGGGGTATAGCACAAATATATGTATTTATTTTCCAATTTTATTTGTGGCTTTATGTTTTTTACACTGAGGTCGCACCCCTATTTCGACATATTTTGACAGAGCACCCCTGGATGGGCAACACAGCACACCTGGGGACGGACCACCTACAGTGTCACACAATACGTGTATTGACTGCAGTCTGACCAGAAATGTCACAGAAAAATAATAGTATAGTACACTGAGGTATAGCACAAAAAAAAATATATTTATTAAAGTAGATATTTAGCTTTTATTTTGTTTAAATTGGGGTAGAGCACCCATAGATTGACAGAGCACCCCTGGAGGAAACATCACCCCTTTTTGAACAGAGAGAGTACTCCTGGGGGACACAGCTTCCCTTTATGGATGGAGAGAGTACTAGTAGCACCCCTGGATGGACAACACAGCACCCCTGGATGGACATCACATGGGCACTGGTTACCAACCCTATAGTAGAGCAGGATCATGGATGCACTTGGGTGCTTTGTTTGTGTCTATGGAAACGCCACCAAGATTAGCCCTCCCACCAAAGTGGGTGTTTCGTACCCACCCTTTTCCCCTTTCCTGGTTGGCCAAATTCCTTTGTGGTGGCGGGTCAGATCCCCTCTGGTAGCTGGCCACTCCCCTTATATTTGGGTCCTTGACACTACATTCCCTGGTAGGCCCTTCATGACCAACATCGACTAGCATACAACGGCAGAGATTTTAATCAAAATTGCAAGATAATATACAGTAACATGCAGTTTGGATTTGAAAACCATATTTAATATGTGGTATTTTGCAAACCACAACATATAAAATACCGTTTAGCAAATTTTCTCCTGAAATAAATGAAAACGCATTGCTGAAGAAATGTGTGCTTCACAGGAAATTATAACATCCTTTGTAAAGACGTGAAACAGCCAGTTTAATAGAATTCTGAAATTAAGCCATAGAGCTATAAAACATCTACTTATCTTACTGTACTTTGCTCATTATTAACTTCCCTTTCAAAAATGTCCTGCCTCCTCTTCAAGAAGCTTCAGTTTTTTACACCCAATCTCAGCATCCCAGTTGCTTCTAAATTCACTGTCTATTCTTAGGATCTATCCCAAATAAAATCCAAGCTGAGTTGGATAGACTTGATAATCAGCTTGTTTACGCCCTGCCTGGATGCAGTTCACATCCAAAAAAGTGGTATAATTTTATATAAATAGTTGGGTATCTTGAACTACAGTAGGTCCATTAATTTCAACATTTCATAAGAGCAATCACATTGATGCAGTCTAGGAAGGTAAAAAATAATAAAGTTACTACATCATTCATGACCATATAACTATCAAGAAATGACAACATGCATACAAAATCTGCCTGCAGAATACACCAATTGTTTAGACAGCAATTGTAATTGGGTGTGTCAAATTTTTTTTGAATAAACAGAGCTGTGCAGGGTTTAAGATTCACTAAACAGAGACACATCTCCTAACTTGCAACAAGGATAAATGAGTGTGAAACTGATTAAATGCTTCTTTTATAAGTTTATATATTTGTTATGTTACTCTTGTTTGTTACTGGCTTTTTTTTCCTCTTGTTTTTGTTGCTGGGGTTTTGTTCATCACTGTGATGAGGCCATATTTTTAATTAGAGCTCGTTCCAAGTTTTCAAACATCAATATCACAGATTTTTTGTTTAATACAGTACCACACAAATTATGCAATGCCTTGTCTTTTTCTGAAGAATTTGTACAGTATTTACTAGTGATGAGCGGATTCGGTTGTACTCGGTTTTACTCGGTTCTCAAAACAGAATCTTATTGGCTATCCAAAACACGTAACATCAGTGAGTCAATAAGATTCTGTTTTGAGAACTGAGTAAAACCGAGTAAAACCGAATCCGCTCATCACTAGTATTTACAGAAAATACCACTAATTTTTTTTAGCTTATCCAAACACATCAAATAAAATTCTGGAGTGCTTGGGACTAAGGATTTTTCCCACATTATATATATATATATACAAATAGAAAATTCAGCACTCACCATAGCAAGCTCACTTGTCCTCTCAACATCAATAAATAAATGATGGGGGTTTAGTTAGTGAATTGGCCAATGCACGGAAGCCTGCAAACCGCTCGCCAAGGTACCCCACCTTCTTGCAGGTCCTACACTATCACAAAGTCTTAAAAATTAAAACCTGGCAACTGTGTCACACATAATATAACTGCAAATATGCCCACTAGGTTTAATGAGTGCTGTGGTTTTCTATATTTGTTTGTATATTGCGGGGTTAATCTTTGGTTAACTCTTATTAACTGTGGTCACAGGCCTTTTCATGCACCCCTGTGTAAACTCATTTGTTCTAAACCTGTGTCAGTTGCTCCTTAGTAATTTACCGGCTGTGTCAGGTGACTAGTATACCTGTAAAAGCCATAAGATATGTGGCAGGTATACATTAAACCTAGTGGGCATATTTGCAGTTATATTATGTGTGATACAGTTGCCAGGTTTTAATTTTAAAGACTTTGTGATAGTGTAGGACCTGCAAGAAGGTGGGGTACCTTAGCGAGCGGTATGCAGGCTTCTGTGCATTGGCCAATTCACTAACTAAACCTCCATCATTTATTTATTAATGTTGTGAGGATAAGTGAGCTTGCTATGGTGAGTGCTGAACTTTCTGTCTGTATGTATTTGGGTAGGTGACCATGGTCTGCATGCACCCCACCCTATGAGTGGTGAGTGCAGACACTGCATCCCGCTTCTGGGGTGGTGAGTGCTGTGGTTTTCTATATCTGTTTGTGTGTGTATGTGTATGTGTATATATATATATATATATATATATATATAGGAAAGATAGCTAATCCCATATTCCCATGTCAAGTTCATGAATTTAAAAGATTAAATTATTCAGACATTAACATCTCTAATAATTATACATTACATTTAGTAATTTACCTTCTTTATAAGAGTAGTATATGACAAACTTTCTTCTTTAAAAATAAATTATTTTTAAGTGTTTTTCTTTATTTTTTTATTACTGCACCAGTCACTAATCCCTCATCTATCTATTATCATTCATAATTCACCTTAGTATTCCTTTTCCAAAAAAAATAAATCCCACTCTCTATGTAAAGACAGTCACCTAATTGTACAGCCAAGCAGAAGAAAGCTTTGCAAATGGTATACAATTTTCAAAGTGTTCCAAGCCTTAGGCAAAAGTCTTTCAACTGTGTCTAAAACTGAATGATAAAATATGTTGTACAAATTATCTGTGAACAGGAAACATGTGGAAATGGCAGGGGACTGAAATGTAACACTTGTAAAGAAATGGGAACTGCCAGTCACATAACCCTTCTTACTTTTGTCTCACTTGCAAGTTCCTTTTTCTTTCTATTCCCCAGAGTCTCATAATCAAATGTAGGAGGCTGCTATCTTTGGCCTTTCATTTCCAATTACATCTAAATAAATATTTGTAAATTGTTTAATATTGTACATTATTGACTGTAGTTACCAAAATGATTTACTAGAGGATTGCAACTCAGAATCTAATGCCTAATGTGATTAATCATTAAATTCACTTTCTAACAAGTCATTTTAAAATTAGTTCTAACAATCTTTACTGTATTGTTTGGACTTCACAATGGAGGATCCAAAAAGGCAGACAGAGCCACAGATGAATATAATACAACCCTCGCTGCCAATATCATACTGGGACTTTACAAAGGAAGGAATCCCAATTAGTCAGGTAAAGTGGTGGTAAATTAGTTTTGTAAACCATTTGGGAATTATCCTTTAAAACAATAATAAAACAATAAAACTTAATCCATCAATATAGATTTGATTGAAAAGGTACTATTGGAACATGTCCAATATATGTTTTATATACTTGTGTAGCAATGTCTAAAAAGATATGTGGCTACTAGCTGATGTGCCCGGTTTCACCTAGGTAGACTGGAAATATACTTTTTCCATTTCCTTCTACCCATCTTAACCTATAAGCATAGGTCTTTGTCCACTACGTGCCTCACGATTAGCTCATGCACCTCCCTAGCCATTAGCTGTGTGTCATACAT
Organism: Pseudophryne corroboree; assembly: GCF_028390025.1. Classification (NCBI taxonomy): domain Eukaryota; kingdom Metazoa; phylum Chordata; class Amphibia; order Anura; family Myobatrachidae; genus Pseudophryne; species Pseudophryne corroboree. Next base: position 406,828,860 of record NC_086445.1, on the reverse strand, counting down.
GAGATAGGAGAGGAATCGGAACAGGCAGGCTCTGTCTACTGTGATGGGGACAATGGTTTGAGGCACTATCACCCCATTAACATTTAAAAACTCAATTCCCATGTTCAAGAAAATTAAAAACTCCAAAATTAAAATCAAACGAAGTACCTTATTACATTCCAATCAAGGAAAGTATTCAAGATCCAAATGCAAACCAAGTGACGTATCCAAAATCCAAGTTAGAGTGTGAAGTCCTTGGGGGGGAAGTAATTCCAACCTGTTCGCACGCTGCCATTTTTTGTAGCACAGCAATCAGGTCACTACTGCGCATGCATATGCACCGCAATGCGCAGGCGCGTCGAACAGGTACAAAGCGGATCGTTGCTGAGCGATGGATTTAACAAAGAATCCATTCGCACAGCCGATCGCAAGGAGATTAACAGGAAGGAATTTATGGGTGTCAACTGACCGTTTTCTGGGAGTGTTTGGGAAAATGCAGGTGTGTCCAAGCGTTTGCAGGGTGGGTGTCTGACGTCCAGAGCCGGCCCTAACCAATATGATGCCCTAGGCAAGATTTTGGCTGGTGCCCCCTAGCACCACCGCTGGTTCCGCCTCTGACCTTGCATCTCATTCCCAGCACCACCACCCCTCATCCATAGCAGTCCTTATTTTGGTGTTTGTACCTCCTACATTTTAAATAGGAACAGTTCACACATTTGGCGCACAGCCCAAAAAGGAGTGTGTTTTTGCTGGCAAGGGACATGGCCACACAATAGTAACCCCAATTCCAATTACGCCACACAGTACTGCAACTTTATTCACATTTGATCATGCGACAGTGTCCATAATTCATATTACATCCCACAGTAGTATCACTTTACCTTTTAAACGTTACTCCTCACAGTAGAGCCCCTTGTTCACATTACATCACACTGAATTGCTCCTTATTCACATTACACCATACCCTATTGCTCTTTATTCACATTAGACAACACAGTAGTGCCCTTTCTATATGCAATGCCACATAGAAGAGCACCTTATACACATAATTCTACACAGTAATGCCGCTTACACATATGAGACACATTATTAATGTCCTTATAAACATAATGCAACTTACACATTATGACAACCTTTATTAATGCCCTTTTACACATAATGTCCCTTACACATATGCTGCACATTATTAATGCCCTTATACACATAATGACATACATAGTGCCCCCTACACATTTGCTGCACATTATTAATGCCCTTATACACATAATGACACACATAGTGCCCCTTACACATATGTTGCACATTATTAATGCATTTTTACATGACACACATAATGCTCCTTACACATATTCCGAACACTACTGCACAACCAACCCACTCATATGCACACAGCACTCACACTGCCACTAACACTGTAACCTCTGCCTCTGCTTGGATACAGATGTGTCCTCATAAATCTTGCCTCAATGCTAACGTCGGGCACATTTTTTTTAATGAAAATGCATCTTATTTGCATTGCTATGTGGCTAGGATGCACAAGCAGCTTCTGCTGATTAAATTTATATGCAGCATGCCTATATACTGTGTGAGACTGTGGCTGTATCTGCATATGAAATGCTACACACAGAATATAGGCATGCCGCATATCATTTTAATCAGCAGAAGCTGATGATGCCCCTAGGCATATCAAATGCCCTAGGCAATTGCCTAGTTTGCCTATGCCTATGGCCGGCTCTGCTGACGTCAATTCCGGGAACAGACAGGCAGGGCCATCTTAACAGCAGTGTTGGCCCCTGGGCACAGCAATGCACGGGGCCCCCTACCCATCCTCCAGTGGTAGGGGTGGGGGGTGCTATCAGCGGCAGCTTTGATGTCCCGCGGGCGGTAGGGAGTGTTCTATCTTCCACTTAGGAAGTAGGACCTGGAGCAGTAATTTCTGTTAATTACTCCTTTACTGTACAGATGGGGCTAAACTGTAGAAGGGGGCATTGGGCTGAATGAAGAAGCCCTAGTACATGACTTCCAGGGAGGTAGGTGGTGTTTAATACGTAGGGGAGGGGTGGATAGTGGAGTGGGCTTAATATTTATCAATTTCTGGTGGGAGGGCAGCTTGCTTGACTGCAGATATCTCAAGTTCCTGAAAATTTATTTCTTAGCTTTGAATGGGATAAAAAAAACTAGAGAGTGACTCCTTTCAGAAGGTTCTTGGGACTTGGGGATCAGAGTTCAGGAGCCAGAGCAATTCACCAATGAAAATCTAAAACTGCGTATTAGGCGTGTGGAGCTGGAGCAGTGACCAGCTGCTTGAAGGCTGATATCTCTGGTTCTGGACATAGTAGAGACTTCCAGTGTCCACCAAAAGGGGAGAGTCACAGCTTTAGGATTATACCCTCACAAAAACTCTAAGTCAGACAGAACTCAAGATATCTGTCTAGGAAGAGCAATTAACAGGCTTGGCTGGGGACCACTGCTTTCAAGTCTGATATCTCCAGTTCCCCAAGGCCGATTTTAAAAAATCTGGTACCCCTGGAAAGAGGGGACCCTCAGCTATCAGCCTAGGGCCCTTATACTCCTGGGGCCCTTGGGCAAGAGCCCATTGAGCCCATACGAAAAGACGGCTCTGCAGACAGGCTGAAGTGATCGCAAGGGCTGGGTAAGTTCTGACCTACTCAGAAACTGCACAAAATGTTTTTGCAGAGCTCGGCTGCACAGGCATTTGCACACTTGCAAAGCGAAAATACACTCCCCCATGGGCGGTGACTATCTGATCGCAGCGCTGCAAAAAGTAGCAAGCGAGCGATCAACTCGGAATGACCCCTTAGTCCTTAGAGAGTGAGCAGTAAGATATCATGTGGCAAAGAAGCACAGAGAGATGCAAAATAACAATGGTAAACATTGGCATACATGGAAGTCGGACCTCACCAATCATCTCTGTTGACAGGAAAGTTGCTTCACTCCAATATTAAACCAGAGCCGGATTAAGGGGGGGTTTCTGGGGGTAAGTACCCCGGGCCCCTCTGTCTAAAAGGGCCCCCTGTCAGCCGCCACAGGTCGGATCTTCCGACCCGAGCTGCAGCGCTCCCGGATCCTCGCGGCACTGGCAGGCAAACTCGTAGCCGCCAGCACCGCATAGAAGACTGGACAGGGCAGCTGAGTGCAGCAGGAGGCGGAGGAAGTGGCCAGCCTGCTGCACTTATAGATGCTGCTCCCGTCCCTGCCGGCGCTCCGCCGGTCACCCACGTGCAATGTCTCGTCCCTGCTGCCGCAAGGTTCCCACATGGGGTGCACCCGGTTCCTGTCCCTGCTGCCGGGCTACCACGTGGGTTGCATCCTGTTCCTACCGCTGCTGGAGCCACGCAGTGCGCCCACTGGTAGGCTTTATTGTTGAATCCAAATCATCAAATATGTTCCTCTCCCGCCCTACACTCCCCTCTCACCATGCATCCTCACCCACCCTGCACATCCTCCTCTCACCCTGCATCCCCTCTCACCCTGCGTCCCCTCTCACCCTGCACACCCCCTTCTCATCCTGCGTCCTCTCACACCCTGCACACCCCCCTCTCACCCTGCAACCTCACCCACCCTGCACACCCCCCTCTCACCCTGAGTTCTCTCTCACCCTGCACACCCGTCTCTCACCCTGCATATCCCTCTCTCACCCTGCATTCCCTCTCACCCTACACACACCCCTCTCATCCTGCGTCCTATCCCACCCTGCACACCCCTCTATCACCCTGTGTCCTCTCCCACCCCGCACACACCCTCTCTCACCTTGTGTCCTCTCCCACCCTGCACAGTACAACCCCCTCTCACCTTGCACACCCCTCTATCACCCTACGTCCTCTCTCAGCCTGCACAGCACAACCCCCTCTCACCCTGCGTCCTTTCCCACCCTGCACAACCCCCTCTCACCCTGCGTCCTCTCCCACCCTGCACACCCTCCTCTCACCCTGCGTCCTCTCCCAACCTGCACACCCCCACTCTCACCCTGCGTCCTCTCTCACCCTGTGTCCTCTCCCAACCTGCACACCCCCCTCTCACCCTGCGTCCTCTCCCAACCTACACACCCCCCTCTCACTCTGCTTCCTCTCGCCCTGCACACCCCCGGCTCACCTGGTGTCCCTCTCCCATACTGTGTCCCTGTCTTCCTTTTTCCCTCTCCCCAATATGTCCCATTCACACCCTGCATCCCCCCTCTCCCCTGGTGCCCCTCTCTCACCCTACAACCCTCTCCCACCCAGAGTCCCAATCCCCAATATGTCCCTCTCTCACCCAGTGTCCCAATCGCCCACAATATGTCCCTCCCCCACCCTGCATCCTCTCCCATCCAGCATCCCCCCCTTCCTCTATCCCTCTCCTTATTATGTCCTCCTCCCACCCACTGCCCCAGTCCTCCTCAGTCCTTCCTCCACCATGTGTCCTCCCTCTCATCCAGTCCTTGAGGACACGCCCCTTTTTCAGCGCGCATGCCTTTGACGTGCACACCTGTGACGTGCGCAACAGTACACCCCGGAGTGGACACTATACCCCTTTAAATTTTCCATACCCTCACTTCAAAATTCCCACTTCGACCGCTGTGTGTATATATATATATATATATATATATATATATATATACATACAATTTATCTGCCTGCCTCTTTATTAGGGGCCCCATTGTCTGAAGTGCCCCGGGCCCCCTATAGCCTTAATCCGGCTCTGTATTAAACGTGTCGGATTTACCTCATGTATGCACCGATTTTCATGCAATTAGAAAGTTAGCGTTTTGGCTAGGGACTCACAATGCCAATGCAAGAAGTAAACAATAATTTTAACTTCTTACTCCTTTTCACATTTACCCTTTTTTTTCTACCCTAAAAGAGTGATTTAAAAAAAAAAAAAAAAAAAAACCCTTAAAACACTACATTTTCAGACTGCATGTTGAACAAGGTACTTTTATAGGTAAGACCTGTATACATTTACATAGTACTGTATGTCAGTTGTGGGGTGAGTTTTGAGTGTGTGGGCACCTGAATTGCTTTGACTGGGCTACTTCAAGGCATCACAATGTAACACTTATTTTAGCACTTTATAGTACTCTATTTTTTGTTTTTTATCCATGTAACATTTTTTTCACACATTTATCTTTCATACTTATAACACTCCTAACACGTAATAGTTGCTCTCACTTAACTAACACTTTAACTATCTTTAACACTTCACTTGCTATCTCTCACTATTGTGGTGCCTTGAGGTGGTTTGATTGATTGGTTGGGCAAGTTTAGGGGTGTCCCCTGCTCTAGACTTGAAACCTTAGAATGTTAGAAGACTTTCCTGAAGACTTACCCGAAGATGGAGTTACCTGGACATGGTGGGTAAGCCCATAACTTAAATTATGCAAAAAAACCCTCTATTTAATTGCAAAATGTATTGCAAAATGTGTAACAATTCTAATTAGTAATGTTGGAAAAGTGCACCTGCATTCTTTCTCTTTGTGTGAGGAAGCAAAACAATAATTTTAACCTCTTACCTCTTTACCTCTTTTCACGTTTACACCCTTTGTTTCTACCCTAAAAAGGGTGAAATTTAAAAGAAATCTCTTTTTAAACAGTTTGAAAAGATTTGAAAAAATACACCTATGTGCCAAAAAATAATATTCTAACTCAACATAAGATACAAAGTGTTTTATAATGGTACCCCTAATCCATATTTGCTCCTTTTGGGGTTGATGAGGACAAAATCCTCAATAATGTGTTTAGGTACTTTTGTGGGAAACCTTTGCAAGCTGAAACCAAGTCGATATCTCATCGGGCCTTAGAGATATTGAAGAATCAGTGAAAACACATTTTACCCCTTTTCACCCCCTTAGGGATCGAATTTTAAAAAATCCCTTCTTAGTGTGTTCTTACTGAACATCATGGAAGGAATATACTCCTCTAATTTCATGTTCCTACATCCAGAGGTTTGGCTAGGGCGTTGATGAGTCACTCAGTCAGGACATTTGTTTTTATAAGATTTAGCAAGGAGTGGTTCTAACAATTTTAGCTTGTATTGTTATAATTCAGTTTTTTTGAATTTATAAAGAAATCTTCAAAATTGAAACAATGCACATTCAATGCATTTACATTATGAATGTCCATGATTAATTTAAATGGTTAAAAAAATAATAATTCCTGATGACTTGTGGGGACTTGCTTCTAACCAGAAAGCTGAGTTCTGGGTACTTAAAAAAAAAAAAAAAAAAAGACGATTAATGAAAGAATGAGGGATGGCCTTTAAGTCACTGTATCTCCCCATCTCATCAAATCTGGAACCTACAAAGATGAAAGTCGGTGGTCCTGAATTTCAAACTTGGTGCCCCCTTAAATGCTAATATCTGGTAATCATTGTGATCACAAGACATTAAACCTTACACTCTTGAAAAAAAAGTCGAAGTATGGGGGAAGATTTGCCAACAACCTGGCATCTACAAATTCAGAGGTACCCACATTTTGATAAAGCAGGTCCCCTCTTTCAAATTATGGGGCTCCTTAGTACTGATCTCCTGTGAGATTACCTTAAATAGTGCCTGGCATGTTGAAAGTTAGCTGAAGTATGCTCTGGCTCTACTACACAGGTGCTTGAACTACCATTCCAACAGCCAGATACACTGAAGCTTCCATGCAGGAGCCAAACCTCTCTTAGGGGTCTATTCAGGAAACAATGAAAAGAGTGGAGAAGTGAGCCAGTGGAGAAGTTGCCCATGACAACCAATCAGCTAATACATATAATTTTCTAGAATGTACTTCATAAGTGTTACCTCAACACTGATTAGTTGCCATGGGCAACTTCTCCACTGGCTCACTTCTCCATTCTTTTCACAGCTTCATGAATAGACCACTTAATCAGTATTGCCCCAGCGTTAGTGAACTGCACATGAGTCTGAATAGCAGCCCGGACTTGACAAACAGACCACTGATGCTGACACCGGGTGCACACATAATTTACATGTTCCCGCCATCTGACTCTAACTCTACTTATTAAATTAAATAACTTAAGTGAAGTCAGGCAGAAAAATAGTACTCGTGTAACTTAGTGATGCAGAATAGTTTGACAATGCTGATGGGTCTTACTCTTACTGTGGATAGATAAGATGTATGGATAATTTAGTTAGATTCTCAAGCAATGTTTCAATCACTTATTTCATTAAAGAAGTGTACACTGTTTTAACCTTAGGAAGATCGCTAATACAAACACCAATATGAAAAGATACTCTTATGCAAACATTACTTTTTTCCTTTTTTTAGAGAGGATATCTCCATGAAGATTACTTATGATTACATTTCAAAGCTACAGGTGGTCTTCAAGTGGCTCACTTCAAAGGAAGTTTTGATTAAATGGAACAAAATTTGTGTAATTGTGATCTCAAATATCTGAAACATTTGTTTTTAGCTTAATTCAATTAACAATGGTTCCACTGGAAAAGGCCACTAGCAGACTGTATTTAAAAGATCAAGAAAATGTGTAAACATTTTTTACATTATTATATATACACAGAGAACAAATTACTGATATTGTAATTCCATGTAGAATGTATGTGGATAAGTATATATGACCTTTTATTCAAGGAAAGGTGTATATAAATTGTATACTGTATGATATATAGCTGACAGCGGGTGCTGGTCTTCATAGGCTTATGGGGTCGCTCCTGGTAAACTAGGTATCAGTTTAATATCACATCAATAAATTATCCAATAAGAAACTCTCATTGTTTCGAGTTTGAACAGTTCAAAGGCATAAGTGATGGGCAATTTATCGTATATGTGCAAATCTCTAATACTGTATTAAGTCTTCTGCATTTAATTTACAAAAAGAAGGCAGGATTTTGCTAGTGGGCAGTAGTGTGCTAGGGGATTTTTTTTTGTTTCTACTGCCAAAGTTATATACAGCCCTATCCTGACTCCTACTGTACCTGTAACTGGGTGGTATTCATGTGACCGCCGGTCAGCTGGCCGACAGTCACATGACCTCCTCCACCAGCCCGACGGGTCACTATACCGATGGTCGACATGCCGACCAACAGGGACTATTTCCACTCGTGGGTGTCCACGACACCCATAGAGTGGGAATAGAACCCATGGCGACCGCAGGTCGCCACCGAGCCCGCAAGGGGCTTGCTGCACTCGCCTCTCCCCGCCGGGATCCCGGCGTTGGTATGCTGCCGGGATCCCGGCGTCGGTAAGCTGACCGGCGGTCTCCTGACCGCCGGCCAGCAGTACTACACCCCCTGTAACTAAACATTCTCAGGAGGATACCTTGCACTGCTGCTTACAAAACTAGCACAGTCACATACAGTAGATTGTTTAAGAGCCATTGTCCACCTGAAAAAAGGAGGACATTCTGACTGAGCAGAAGATGGAAACTTAAAATAAGAGCATTAGTAAAATGCACTTTTAGGGGGCAATTCAATTGTTTTTGCATGCCCGATCTCCAGTCTAAAGTGATGGAAGATCTGGTGGCGCTATTCAGTTGTTCTTTTTAAACGTGCTGATCATGCTTATAAGTGTCAGGTCTATCCATCTAAAATGGCGAAACTTGACCAAAGTGCACGACGAGAAAAGTGCCATTTTCGCACATTTCTTCTCACTAGCAGGTGGGCTGCGAGCAGAAATGCCAGCACCAGCAGCTGTTCAAGTCTTACCGGAGCAAAAATTAAATTGCTCCATTGGGCACCCGCAGTGACAGTCGCCGGTGCGAACATTTGAATACCTCCCTTTGAATAAAAAGATTTTAGCATCTTATTGATAGCATATTAATAAATAGAACAAAAAACACTCACAAAAAATGAAACTTTGAATAAAAACATTTGTATAAAGAGCTGTATAAATAACAATAACTTATAATGCAAAATGTAGAGACTTTTGGTTTACATAACCTTTCCTAGTGTTTATGTGATGAATTGCACATATAGGGCCTGGGGGCCTAATTCAGCATGGAACACATCTGCAATGTGTTCGCATGCTGAAGCTCTACTGGAGTCTGCGCACAGCCAAAAGCTGCAGTGCACATGCGCACACAGTGAGATGCAACGGCATCTCACATATGCGAACGCTTCTGCATGATTGACGGGCAGAGGCTTTCGCATGGCAGGAGGGTGCATTGACACAATGTTTTTGGGGCACCATTGCGGCATTGGGAGGGCCGCGGTCCGCACAATGCTGGCATTTCTGGACCATATGCAGGGCGGGCCATGGCAGCTGCATGACGTAACACGCAGCTGATGCAAGCCTCAGCATGATGGGTAGCCATCTGCCTTCGCAGCTAGGCTGCGCAGTCAGAGGGCTACCCTTAACATGTGAGCTCTTCTCTGCTGAGCAAAGCATTCACATGTTAGCAGGGGGGGAGGGGGAAAGGCCAGGCATGCAAAACGGACTTTCCCTGTGCTGGGCATTACCCCCGCATGCTAGTGTAAAGGGTTGTAGTTGTGCAATAACTACAACCCATGCTGAATTATGCCCTGAGTTGGGAGTGAAGCAAAAAACAACAACTTTGCAACTGGGCAAAACCATGCTGCACTGCAGGTGGAGCAGATGTAACATGTGCAAGGAGCTTTGCCCACAAATCTTAAGCAGCCCCATACTTTTTATTACCCTTATACACATCACACCTGCTAATAAAAAAAAAGTGTCATTTTCCTTTTTATTAACATCTATTTCAACCCTTGCTGTGTTGCAGACTGAACATTACAATTTAAATCACCAGTGTTGGACTTGGGCATGTAGGGCCCACCGGGGGAATGCAGTGGTAGGGGCCCATGTTTAGGGGTGTGACCAGTCTGCAGAGGGGGTGTGGCCTGCCACCTCATTGGTTTGACTAACCATTAGAGAGTGCAACGTCTGGGCCCCTTAATAAATATATACAATCAATTCAGCTGCTGCATGCATGATAATGTACCAGATTAATAACAGCAATGCACTGTAGAAAATACACCATAGACCAGTATAAGGTAACATATGTATAATGAATATTTCAAGTGCACAGTCTAGAACCTGATCCTTAGAGTCAGAGGTGGGCCCCCCAGGCAGGGAGCCCACTGCTGGTTTCCCATGTACCCCTGTGGGCCAGTCCAAGCCTGTATATCACCATTGATAAAACATTGTCTTGCAACAAGCATAACAAGAGTATAGCAGGCTGATTAAGCCTGTCTCTGTGACCCAATGTGTAGGACTCTAAGAGAGTGGGCTCAAAGGGAGAGGATATATAATTTTAATATCAAAGCCTGAACTTAAACTGGACGAAAAACTGAAAGAAAACATCTAACAACACAAGTAGCAACAGATGAACTACTTATCAATATCAATTGTAAGTGCAAATTTATCACCCTCCAACTTTCACTCTGTGAACACTATGCAACCCATCTGCAGAAAGGAACATACAGTATGTACAGTAAGATCAAGTTTCCATCCATAATCAGGATCACAAAGATCTTTATTGACACAGTTGTGAGTTCACTTTCTTAGCACACCTAACAAATCCTGTCTGTATAACCTGGACAATAAGCACTGTATTTCCATGTTTTTGATGCATTTACAATTTTTATTTCTCCTTCAGTTACTTGTATGTTTATTTACAGTATTCACAAACCTCTTCATGCACATGCTGAACCTATTTAATTTTGTCTTTACACACTTGCAAACCATTCTGAATTACGTTTTCTTTTTGCTTACCCTCTCATGTCCTCTCATTTCTAACATCTCCTTCACCTTCATAAACTTTCTGCTGTAACCAAATTTCAATGCCACTGAACACTTCCAACACTGCCCTTTCACCTGCATGTCTGCAATCCTGCTGCTCTGTTCAGATTGCAACCACAACTCCTATTTCCAAATTGATCATACTATTTACCTCATCCACACTACAGCATGTCTAGCCTGTCACTATCACCCCCCAACACTGCTTGTCTGCCCTGTCCTTTTTTCTGACCCCTGCTCCCACCTCTATCCTTCTCCCCATGTCTCCTACATTTCCTCCTCTCTCCCCTCCCCTGTCTCCCATCCACCCCACTGCCTCACTTCCACTCCTCCCCTGACACCCAACTGTCATTCACCTCTACTCTACCTTGGGCCACCAATCGTCCACCACTCTGCCCTGCTCCCTTCCTCCTCTCCCTACCTCACCTCATATCCCTCTATACCACACTTTACTCCCTCCTTGCTCAACTGCTGTAGTGTCCTTTCCTTTCTCAGTAGCCAGCACCTTCACTACACCCTCTGTATCCCTGCCTTCTAAATCTATCTCACCTCATTGCTACAGTAACCCTGATAATCTCATTCACATCACTCCCTCAGACTCTCTCCCTCTCTCCTGTGCCCTCTGGAATGCCAGATCTGTCTGTAATAAACTGGTACCCACCCATGGCCTTTTCATCTCAAATTCCTTGCATCTCCTAGCCATCACTAAAACTTGGATTACCCCCTCTGACACAGTTTCTCCCGCTGCTCTCTCTGCTGGGGGTCTCACGTTCTCACCCCCCCCCCCAACCTGGGGTTCGTCACGGTGGTGGTGTTGGGCTCCTACTACCCTCTAGCTACTCCTACCAACTCATACCACCAGAACCATCCCTTACATTTTCTACATTTGAGGTCCATGCTATACGCCTCTTCCAACCTGTTTATCTTCGAGTAGTTGTCATTTACCGCCCTCCTGACATGCCCTCCAAATTCCTTGACAACTTTGCTTCCTGGCTTCCTCACTTCCTCTCTTCTGACATTACCTCCATTATCCTAGGTGATTTCAACATCCCTATCAATAACCCCATAAAATCACCTGCCTCTACACTCCTTAACCCCACCTCTTCACTTGGTCTCTCCCAGTGGACCTCCTGCCCTTCCCATGTGAGTGGGAGCTCACTGGATCTGTTCTTCACTCACCGCTGTGATATTTCTGATTTACTCCAATGCCCTGTTTCCCCTCTCTGACCGTCACCTGCTCACTTTTAACCTATCTCTATCTGCTTCTCCATCTCTACTACCCAAGACTACCATCACAAAGCTTAACATGGAGGCTATAGACACAACTTCCCTATCCTCCCTGTTTGACTCACCCCTCTTTCCTATTCTCTCTCTTTCCTGCCCAGAAGAAGCAACTTCCCTATACAATGCATCACTTACCTCTGCTCTTGACTCCTTGCCCCACCAACCACTATTCACCCTCGCAGATCAACACCTCAACCCTGGCACACCAAATGCACCAGAACTGTATCTGCAAAAATGCTCACGTACCGCTGAGCGACAGTGGAGGAAATCATGCTAAAAGGCTGACTTCCTCCACTGCAAATTTATGCTCTCATCCTACTTTGCTGCCCTTACCGTCTCTAAACAATATTACTTCAAAATCCTCATCTTCTCCCAATCCTTAAACCCCACTGTCATCTCGCTCTTCTGCCCAACCCCACCTCAACTGCCCTCTTAAATTTCTGCTCTTGACTTTGCCCCTACTTCATATCCAAAATTGACTCCATTCTTCAGGACATAACATACCACCAGAACCTGTGCACCCCCCCTCCTCCATTTCCTGAACCCCCTCTCCTTCCCTCCTACCAACTCTGACATCTTTCTTCCCTGTATCTGAAGAGGAAGTCATGGTCCTCATCCGGTCCTCACCCCCCTACACCTCCCCACTTGACCGTATTCCCTCCCGCCTTCTCCGCTTCCTCTCTTCATCTGCCTGTTCCCATCTTGCCCATCTACTCAATCTCTCACTCTCATCAGGCACTGTCCCTTCTGCCTTCAAGCATGCACTTGTCTCCCCTATTCTTAAAAAACCTACCCTTGATCCAACCAATCTCTCCAACTACCGACCCATCTCTCTCCTCCATTTTGCCTCCAAACTCCTTGAGCATATTGTCTACAACCGCCTCACTGTCTTTCTTTCTTCCCACTCACTGCTTGACTCTTTCCAGTCTTTCCAGGTTTACATCCTCTGCACTCCACTGAAACTGCCCTCACGAAAGTCTGCAATGACCTCCTTGCTGCCTTATCCAGGGGCCACTACTCTCTGCTTATTCTCCTTGACCCCTCTGCTGCTTTTGACACTGTAGACCACCCTCTCCTCCTGGAAATCCTTTACTCCCTTGGTTTGCATGATACTGTTCTCTCTTGGCTGTCCTCCTACCTTTCTGACTGTTCCTTCTCTCTCTCCTCTCATGACTCCACCTCCCCTACACTTCTTTTACCAGTAAGTGTCCCCCAAGGTCCGGTTCTTGGGCCTCTCCTTTTCTCTCTCTACACATCCTCATTAGGTGAGCTCATTAGCTCTTTTTACTTACAATATCATCTCTAAGCTGACAATACTCAAATCTTTCCTCCCCTGACCTCTCCCCTGCTCTCCTCACTCGTTTCTCCAACTGTCTCTCTGCTATCTCATCCTGGATGTCCCAGCGCTTTCTTAAACTTATCGTGTCTAAGACTGAGCAGATCATCTTACCTCCCTCCCACATAACCTCACCTCCCACAAATTCATTATCCATTGATGGCAAAACTTCCTCCTTTAGCCCCCAAGTGTGATGTCTTGGAGTAATCCTTGACTCCTCCCTCTCCTTCAAATCACACATTCAGTACCTCTCACAAACCTGCCATTTCCATCTCAAAAACATCTCCAGGATCAGACCCTTTCTCACCCTGGATGCTACTCAGACCCTCATCCACTCACTGGTTATCTCCAGATTGGACTACTGCAATCTCCTCCTATCTGGACGCCCTCAAAAATGCCTCTCTCCACTTTAATCTAGCCTCAATGCTGCTGCCCATCTCATCTTCCTCACCAAATGTACTACTTCCATATCCGCTCTTTTGCACGACCTTCACTGGCTACCTTCCCATTCAAAGTCCAAATCAAGCTTCTCACACTCACCTACAAAGCCCTCACCCACTCTTCTTCCTCTGACCTTATCTCTCTTTACATTCCCACCCATCCTCTTCGCTCTGCTAATGAACGCCGTCTCTCCTGCCAACTGATTACCTCGTCCCACTCCTACCTACAAGATTTTGCACGTGCTGCTCCATATCTCTAGAATTCTCTACCTCTCCCCATCCAGCTCTCCACCTCTCTAAAAAACTTCAAACGGGCTCTCAAGACCCACTCCTTCACCAAACCCAGCAAATCTCCTCCTAACCCTCTTGTCTATGCTCACTGTCTACCCCTTCTGTGTCACCCCAGTCTGTTAGCCCTTCACCTTTTAGATTGTAAGCTCGCAAGAGCAGGGACTTCTTTCCTAATGTGCCTTTCCTTTTCTTATTTACATTCTTATACTTCATACTCACTTTGATGGCACCTAAACCCTGGTTTTCTATACCTGTCCTATATTGTCTTGAACTGTAAGTGCTGTTTTCTTGTTTGCACATTTGATTATGCGGATCCCTTGTGGCGCCATACAAATAAAGGATAATAATAATAATAATCATCATAATAATAATAATAACAACAACAAAGCTGTTTTTGCTGTTACATGCACAGTACAATGACACATGGAGGCTGATGCAGAGTTGAATATATGACTTTTTCCAAAGAGTTTTCCTCCACTAGAAGTAGGCACACGCAAGGGCGATACAGAATCATATACATTATGGGTGATACAGAGTCATACACAGAACAACTGCAGCAACATGATAGAGGAGGCTGTAATGGGACCTTTTCACATAGGCAAAGTTCAATGATGGCACGCCGATGCAAATGTGGGTTATGAATACACCTGTGTGGAGGTCTCATTTTGCATCTAGTATCAGTAGGTGCAAATGCTCACTGATGATGATGACGACAAGTAGTAAACCAGGTGCACACATAGGGTATATATATAGTGTAATTCTGTCTAAATGATGTTTCTTTATAGTTTAATCAAGGTGATGGGTCCTATTCGGTACATCCATCACCCTTTATTCTAAACGTGTCAATAAGATTGCATACCATACTCACACCAATGTGGAGCAGGCTCCTCTCATAAAGTTATCTCTACGCAGTGACAACAATTCCTAGAAGGTGTCAATTTCCTCTATGGGACCACCACACAGTGCGCAAGGATAACAACAGAGAGTGGGTGTACCCAATTTATAGTCACAAGTGCTGTTATATTCAAATCAAGGTCTATTTCCTTTCTTGGGTATATTAAAACTGTAACAGCTGTATATACTTAGACTCATGGAATATGTAAATGATAAAGCAGAATAAAATAGATGACCTGATGGGGGTATAGAAGTCTGGACTGTCCCCCTCAAGTACAATGTAACTAAAAGTCCTTTGGAGTCGAAGTACCCCAGCAACTGCCCACAGTAATCGTCATCATGTGTTTTTCAACAGATACTGTATGTCTTCCTTAGTGTGTGAGAAAAGAGCTCTGGAGGTTCATATTTGTTGCAGTTTTAATATATCCCAGACTGGGGAGTTTTATGTAATAAATTTAAGTTTGTATGGTTAATCCTGATCCAGACATCCTTATTTCTCTAACGTCCTAAGTGGATGCTGGGGACTCCGTAAGGACCATGGGGATTAGCGGCTCCGCAGGAGACTGGGCACATCTAAAGAAAGCTTTAGGACTAGCTGGTGTGCACTGGCTCCTCCCCCTATGACCCTCCTCCAAGTCTCAGTTAGATTTCTGTGCCCGAACGAGAAGGGTGCACACTAGGTGGCTCTCCTGAGCTGCTTAGTGAAAAGTTAGTTTTAGTTTTTTTATTTTCAGTGAGTCCTGCTGGCAACAGGCTCACTGCATCGAGGGACTAAGGGGAGAAGAAGCGAACTCACCTGCGTGCAGAGTGGATTGGGCTTCTTAGGCTACTGGACATTAGCTCCAGAGGGACGATCACAGGCCCAGCCTGGATGGGTCCCAGAGCCGCGCCGCCGCCCCCCTTACAGAGCCAGAAGCCTGAAGAGATCCGGAAAATCGGCGGCAGAAGACGTCCTGTCTTCAAAAAGGTAGCGCACAGCACCGCAGCTGTGCGCCATTGCTCTCAGCACACTTCACACTCCGGTCACTGAGGGTGCAGGGCGCTGGGTGGGGGCGCCCTGAGACGCAATAAAAATACCTTAAATGGCAAAAGATGCATCACATATAGCTCCTGGGCTATATGGATGCATTTAACCCATGCCAAAAATACACAAAAAACGGGAGATAAGGCCGCCAATAAGGGGGCGGAGCCTATCTCCTCAGCACACTGGCGCCATTTTCCCTCACAGCTTCGTTGGAGGGAAGCTCCCTGTCTCTCCCCTGCAGTCACTACACTACAGAAAGGGTTAAATAAAGAGAGGGGGGCACTAATTAGGCGCAGTATAAACAATACAGCAGCTATAAGGGGAAAAACACTTATATAAGGTTATCCCTGTATATATATAGCGCTCTGGTGTGTGCTGGCAAACTCTCCCTCTGTCTCCCCAAAGGGCTAGTGGGGTCTTGTCCTCTATCAGAGCATTCCCTGTGTGTGTGCTGTATGTCGGTACGTTGGTGTCGACATGTATGAGGCGAAAAATGATGTGGAGATGGAGCAGATTGCCTGTAATAGTGATGTCACCCCCTAGGGGGTCGACACCTGAGTGGATGAACTGTTGGAAGAATTACGTGACAGTGTCAGCTCTGTATAAAAGACAGTGGTTGACATGAGACAGCCGGCTACTCAGCTTGTGCCTGTCCAGACGTCTCATAGGCCGTCAGGGGCTCTAAAGCGCCCGTTACCTCAGATGGCAGATATAGACACCGACACGGATACTGACTCCAGTGTCGACGGTGAAGAGACAAATGTGACTTCCAGTAGGGCCACACGTTACATGATTGAGGCAATGAAAAATGTTTTACACATTTCTGATAATACGAGTACCACCAAAAAGGGGTATTATGTTCGGTGAGGAAAAACTACCTGTAGTTTTCCTGAATCTGAGAAATTAAATGTGGTGTGTGATGATGCGTGGGTTTCCCCCGATAACAACTGATAAAAATGTTATTGGCATTATATCCTTTCCCGCCAGAGGTTAGGGTGCGTTGGGAAACACCCCCTAGGGTGGATAAAGCGCTCACACGCTGGTAAGAACAAGGGCTCTACCCTCTCCTGAGATGGCCGCCCTTAAGGATCCTGCTGATAGAAAGCAGGAGGATATCCTAAAATGTATTACACACATACTGGTGTTATACTGCGACCAGCAATCGCCTCAGCCTGGATGTGCAGTGCTGGGTTGGCGTGGTCGGATTCCCTGACTGAAAATATTGTTACCTTAGATAGGGACAGTATATTATTGCCTATAGAGCATTTTAAAGATGCATTTCTATATATGCGTGATGCACAGCGGAATATTTGCCGACTGGCATTAAGTCTAAGTACGTTGTCCATTTCTACCAGTAGAGGGTTATGGACACGTCAGTGGTCAGGTGATGCGTATTCCAAACGGCATTTGGAAATATTGCCTTATTAAGGGGAGGAGTTATTTGGGGTCGGTCTTTCAGACCTGGTGGCCACGGCAACAGCTGGGAAATCCACGTTTGTACCCCAGGTCGCCTCTCATCATGAGAAGACGCCGTATTATCAGGCGCAGTCTTTTCGTGGACAAGCGGGCAAAAGGTTCCTCTTTTCTGCCCCGTGACAGAGGGAGAGGAAAAAGGCTGCAGAAATCAGCCAGTTCCCAGGAACAGAAACCCTCTCCCGCCTCTGCCAAGCCCTCAGTATGACGCTGGGGCTTTACAAGCAGAATCAGGCACGGTGGGGGCCCCGTCTCAATGAATTTCAGCGCGCAGTGGGCTCACTCGCAAGTAGACCCCTGGATCCTTCAGGTGATACTCAGGGGTACAAATTAGAATTCGAGACGTCTCCCCCTCGCCGTTTCCTAAAGTCGGCTTTACCAATGTCTCCTTCTGACAGGGAGATAGTTTTGGAAGCCATTCACAAGCTGTATTCCCAGCAGGTGATAATCAAGGTACCCCTCCTGCAACAGGGAACGGGGTATTATTCCACACTGTTGTGGTACCAAAGCCGGATGGCTTGGTGAGACCGATTATAAATCTAAAATCTTTGAACACTTACATACAGAGGTTCAAATTCAAGATTGAGTCACTTAGAGCAGTGATTGCGAACCTGGAAGAAGGGGACTACATGATGTCTCGGGACATCAAGGATGCTTACCTTCATGTAAAAAATGTACCCTTCTCATCAAGGGTACCTCAGGTTTATGGTACAGAACTGTCACTATCAGTTCAGACGCTGCCGTATGGATGGTCCACGGCACCCCGGGTCTTTACCAAGGTAATGGCCGAAATGATGATATTCTTTCGAAGGAAGGGAATATTAGTTATCCCTTACTTGGACGATTCCCTGATAAGGGTAAGATCCAGGGAACAGTTGGAGGTCGGTGTAGCACTATCTCAGGTAGTGTTGCGGCAGCACGATTGGATTCTCAATATTCCAAAATCGCAGCTGGTTCCGACGACTTGTCTTCTGTTCCTAGGGATGATCCTGGACACAGTCCAGAAAAAGGTGTTTCTCCCGGAGGAGAAAGCCAGGGAGTTATCCGAGCTAGTCAGGAACCTCCTAAAACCGAGCCAAGTCTCAGTGCATCAATGCACAAGGGTTCTGGGTAAAATGGTGGCTTCCTACGAAGCAATCCCATTCGGCAGATTCCACGCAAGAACTTTCCAGTGGGACCTGCCTCACAAATGGTCCGGGTCGCATCTTCAGATGCATCAGCGGATAACCCTGTCACCAAGGACAAGGATGTCCCTCCTGTGGTGGTTGCAGAGTGCTCATCTTCTAGAGGGCCGCAGATTCGGCATTCAGGACTGGGTCCTGGTGACCACGGATGCCAGCCTGCGAGGCTGGGGAGCAGTCACACAGGGAAGGAATATCCAGGGCTTATAGTCTAGCCTGGAGACGTCACTTCACAAAAATATCCTAAAGCTAAGGGCCATTTACAATGCTCTAAGCTTAGCAAGACCTCTGCTTCAAGGTCAGCCGGTGTTGATCCAGTCGGACAACATCACGGCAGTCACCCACGTAAACAAACAAGGGTGGCACAAGAAGCAGGAGCAATGGCAGAAGCTGCAAGGATTTTTCGCTGGGCGGAAAACCATGTGATAGCACTGTCAGCAGTATTCATTCCGGGAGTGGACAACTGGGAAGTAGACTTCCTCAACACGACCTCCACCCGGGAGAGTGGGGACTTCACCCAGAAGTCTTCCACATGATTATAAACCGTTGGGAAAAACTCGACAGGTATTGCGCCAGGTCAAGGGACCCTCAGGCAATAGCTGTAGACGCTCTGGTAACACCGTGGGTGTACCAGTCAGTGTATGTGTTCCCTCCTCTACCTCTCATACCCAAGGTACTGAGATTGATAAGATGGAGAGGAGTAAGCACTATATTCGTGGCTCCAGATTGGCCAAGAAGGAATTGGTAACCGGAACTTCAAGAGATGCTCACGGAGGATCCGTGGCCTCTACCTCTAAGAAGGGACCTGCTCCAGCATGGACCCTGTCTGTTCCAAGACTTACCGCGGCTGCGTTTGACGGCATGGCGGTTGAACGCCGGATCCTGAAGGAAAAAAGGCATTCCGGATGAAGTCATCCCTATCCTGATCAAAGCCAGGAAGGATGTAACCGCAAAACATTATCACCGCATTTGGCGAAAATATGTTGCGTGGTGCGAGGCCAGTAAGGCCCGACGGAGGAAATTCAACTGGGTCGATTCCTACATTTCCTGAAAACAGGAGTGTCTATGGGCCTGAAATTGGGGTCCATTAAGGTTCAAATTTCGGCCCTGTCAATTTTCTTCCAAAAAGAACTAGCTTCAGTCCCTGAAGTTCAGACGTTAGTAAAAGGGGTACTGCATATACAGCCTCCTTTTGTGCCTCCAGTGGCACTTTGGGATCTCAATGTAGGTTTTGGTTTACAAAAGTCACATTGGGTTGAACCACTTAAATCTGTGGAGTTATAATATCTCACATGGAAAGTGGTCATGCTGTTGGCCCTGGCCGGGGCCAGGCGCGTGTCAGAATTGGCGGCTTTATCCTGTAAAAGCCCTTATCTGATTTTCCATTCGGACAGGGGGAATTGAGGACTCGTCCTCAGTTTCTCCCTAAGGTGGTTTCAGCGTTTCACCTGAACCAACCTATTGTGGTGCCTGCGGCTACTAGGGACTTGGAGGACTCCAAGTTGCTAGATGTTGTCAGGGCCCTGAAAATATCCAGGACGGCTGGAGTCAGGAAAACTGACTCGCTGTTTATCCTGTATGCACCCAACAAGCTGGGTGCTCCTGCTTCTAAGCAGACTATTGCTCGTTGGATTTGTAGTACAATTCAGCTTGCACATTCTGTGGCATGCCTACCACAGCCACAAAATCTGTAAATGCCCACTCCACAAGGAAGGTGGGCTCATCTTGGGCGGTTGCCCGAGGGGTCTCGGCTTTACAACTTTGCCGAGCAGCTACTTGGTCAGGAGCAAATACGTTTGTAAAATTCTACAAAATTGATACCCTGGCTGAGGAGGACCTGGAGTTTCTCTCAATTGGTGCTGCAGAGTCATCCGCACTCTCCCGCCCGTTTGGGAGCTTTGGTATAATCCCCATGGTCCTTACGGAGTCCCCAGCATCCACTTAGGACGTTAGAGAAAATAAGAATTTACTTACCGATAATTCTATTTCTCATAGTCCGTAGTGGATGCTGGGCGCCCATCCCAAGTGCGGATTGTCTGCAATACTGGTACATAGTTATTGTTACCAAAAAGATCGGGTTATTGCTGTAGTGAGCCATCTTTTCTAGAGGCTCCTCTGTTATCATGCTGTTAACTGGGTTCAGATCACAAGTTATACGGTGTGATAGGTGTGGCTGGTATGAGTCTTACCCGGGATTCAAGATCCTTCCTTATTGTGTACGCTCGTCCGGGCACAGTATCCTAACTGAGGCTTGGAGGAGGGTCATAGGGGGAGGAGCCAGTGCACACCAGCTAGTCCTAAAGCTTTCTTTAGATGTGCCCAGTCTCCTGCGGAGCCGCTAATCCCCATGGTCCTTACGGAGTCCCCAGCATCCACTACGGACTATGAGAAATAGAATTATCGGTAAGTAAATTCTTATTTTTTTCTTATTGTACCCGGCCTCTACACAAGGATTTATAAGGGGCAACACAAAAGAGTAAAAGGAGTACTGCCTACAAAAGATACCTTGATGTGAATATCTCAGCACTTGTGGCTATAAGTTGAGTACGCCCACTATTTGTTGTTATCCTTGCGTAACGTGGGGTGGTCCCATGGAGGAAATTGACACCTTCTAGGAATTGGCCACTGTCATTGTATAATGATACCTTTATAAGAGGAACCTGCTCCACTTTGGTGTGAGTATGGTAAGCAATCTTAGTGAGTAGTTTAGAATAAAGGGTGACGGATGAACTGAAAAGGACCCCTCTCCTTGATTAAAGTATAAAGAAACATCAGTTAGGCAGCATTACATTATATATGTTTTTCTGCTTTTTTCTATTCCACATACTTTGAGGATAATACAATTTGAGGCCTTTCAACAAGATTAACAAATGAAAGAGGAATCACTGACACAGCATCTAATCATATTTGTATGAGAGAGCCTTTACGGAAATGGACATTGGGGGTCATTCCGAGTTGATCGCTCGTTGCCGATTTTTGCAGCGCAGCGATCAGGTAAAAAATGTCAAAACTACACATGCGTATGCACCGCAATGCGCAGGCATGTCGTACGGGTACAAAGAGGATCAGTGCTGGGCGATGGGTTTAGCGAAGATTCCACTCACACAGCCAAACGCAAGGTTATTGACAGAAAGAGGGCGTTTATGGGTGTCAACTGACCGTTTTCTGGGAGTGTTCGGGAAAATGCAGGCATGTCCAGGCGTTTGCTGGGTGGGTGTCTGACATCAATTCCGGCACCAAAAAGACTGAAGTGATCGCAAGGGCTGAGTGAGTCCAGAGCTACTCTGAAACGGCACAAAATGTTTTTGCTGCACTTGGCTGCAAAGGTGTTCGCACACTTGCAAAGCGAAAATACACTCTCCCGTGGGTGGTGACTATGCGTTTGCATGGCTGCTAAAAGGAGCTAGCGAGCGAACAACTCGGAATGACCCCCATTGTCTTTGCCTACCCATTGTGATATTAATTATTTTAGTGTACACTAAATTATTGTGTATAGTATTAAGGAATTGCTATGTATGGTGACACCCTCAGTGTACGATCATAAGTTGCTGCTTTTAGAGTGCGCAGTAAAATATCTTAAAGTGTTTTTTAATCCAAGAAATATCTGTTTGAGCACACCTATTAAGAGCAACATTCATCTATTTACTTTCAACCTGCAGAAGCCCTATGATGTTTATATCCCTGATTCATAAGTTATCTGCATTCATTGCTTTATTAGCAATTCTTTATATATTTCTTTTTGCCAGTGAAACAATGAGGTTTACTAATGAATTAGCAACATGTTGTTCTGCCTCAGCACTAAATCCCCCTAATCCTCTATAGACATACAGTACTCAGATATCTAAAACAGCTGAGACTCACCTCAGTGTATCTTGTGGCTTTCACCTTTTGTGAAATAAAAACTGATCATAACAGCTTTTTAAACTTGTTAATTCAATCCATATGTCTGCTAAGCAGACTCCATATGGCGTGACACCACCTCTTATTTATACTGTGTTGATTTCCTAAACATTATTCTAAAAGCTATATTTGCCCTTTGCTTAAAATGTGGGATTCTCCTTTTTCATGTGTCAGCCTTCTACTGCTTGTGGCAAAAAACTAACACTGATTATCAAGAAACAACTATAGCCTTTTTTGTTGTCTGCAATGTGCTAATCAAGCATAGCAAATACTGAGATACCGTTCAGAGGTAGCAGTAACTGCTGCTGTGAGGTGCAAACAGGCTAACTGTATATAAGATTGCAGCGATTAGAACAAAGCCTGCCAGCAATGATTATTTTGTACAGTGACCTATTAAGTAATCCTCACATTCTTTGTATTTCATTGACTCCACATGACCTTTAAAAATCTTTCCATTTATTTTTCAGTATTTAATAAGGGTATTTCCAACATTAAACTTTCACCAAAATATTTACTATATATTGCAATTATTCACAGTACAAGAAAAGGGATCGGTATGTGATCCCGCCGCACGGGATGTTGAATGTCAGTATACTGACATCGGCATCCTGGGCGCTAGAATGCCGGCAGGGGGTATAACCACATACCCAAGAATATCCACAGGGGAAAGCAACAAGGAACAAGATTGCCCCTGCTGTGAGTTTGGCACCCCAACAAGTAGTAATACTGGGAAAGTGTAGATACAGTATATTGTAAGTAAACCTGGGATGTCAGGGCAGAAATACTATAGTACCACAGTACTACATGAAAGCAAAACAGAAGTATTATAATACTATATAGACTTATACTATAGTATAATATAGCAGTATTTCTGGCATCCCCACAAGTAATCATACAGTAAAATTATAAATATCATATAAGAGAACCTGGGATGTCAGGTCAGAAGTTGTACAACATAGGGGGTCATTCCGAGTTGATCACACGCTGCCGATTTTCACAGCGCAGTGAACAGGTAAAAAAACTGCAAAACTGCGCATGCGTATGCACCACAATGCGCACACGCGTCATACGGGTACAAACAGCATCGTTGCTGTGCAATGCTTCTAGCGACGAATCCATTCACACAGCCGATTGCAGGGAGATTGATAGGAAGAGAGCGTTTATGGGTGTCTACTGACCGTTTTCTGGGAGTGGTAGGGAAAACGCAGGCGTAACCAGACGTTTGCAGGGCGGATATCTGACATCAATTCCGGGACCTCCGTCGCTGGAATCATCGCACAGGATAAGTAAATACAGGGCTGGTCTTGTTTTGCACAAAATGTTTTTGTGCCGCTCGGCTGCGCATGTGATCGCACACTTGCAAAGCGAAAATACACTCCCCCATGGGCGGCGATAATGCATTTGCACGGCTGCTAAAAGTAGCTAGTGAGCGATCAACTGGGAATGAGGGCCATAGTGCAAGAACACCTTAGTACAGTACTACAGAAGGATTCTTGCACTTTTTCTGTCCTGAGGCCTTGGGTATTATCTATATAATAATTTCATAAGGTCTTACCCTTCTTATGAATGTGCATGCCCCAATGGCTCCCACTGCTAGGGAGATGGAACAGAGCTTGGAGATCCACATTAGCTGCACAGAATGTCCATCGGAAGGAAGACACCAGAGCCATTTTAATGGGATTGCCGTGACAAGATGGTGACATGCTCCAAAATTGTCAAGACACACCTGCATTTGAGTCACCACTCCCCCGTTGATGCCGACAAACTCTTCCTGACTGTCAATCAAATAAATCCTCACTGAGACCACCACTGCAGGACCACCGCTGTAGGACCAATGTGGCGCATGGCAAATGCCACTAAGACACATGCGCAGTAGCAAAAAAATCACTCCACTACGTCCAACATCGACAATGCACCCATCTCTTCTCAGGCCTAAAGTCCCAACATGAGCAAGAACAGAATGGTTTAAGAAAAGAAAAAGAGAAATGTGCCATTAGGTAACCGCTTTTCTTCTTCCTGCACAGCACTTTCCTAGCTCAACATTGTCTTTGTCTTTTAATTACATTTTAATACAGTTTTCACATTAATATGTTGCAGTCATGTGATATTTAAAAAGAATTTCACCCTGGCACCAAATTATAACATTAAAAAAATTGACCCTGGACCACCTAACTAGGTGGTCATTGATAATTTAGTGTCATTGGCATTTCTTCTTTACATTGATCAGTGAACACCATGAAATGTTGGATAGCTCTACAGTTCTCATGCTATTTATTAAGGATGTTGATTATGGAGCTGATGCAGAGTTACTGTAAATGCAAGTTCGTTTTGTGGACATATGTTCTGGAACCAAGCGTACAGGCCAAGGGCATAACTACCATATGTGCAGGGGGTACAGCTGCTATGAGGCCCATCTTCTCTGTGTAAGTTACACCACTGGTTTTACATAGGGGCCCTTATAAACTTTTGTTATGAGGCCTACAAATATCTAGTATGCCCCTGGCAAAGGCCCGGCAGTAGGGAGTACTGGGGAAAAGAGTCATAGGGATAGAGTCTTTTCTAGGTTCTGACCGTTGGCCTGCCTGTGCTGCTGCATTGAATACTGCAGGGTGCAGGCATGAAGAGGGAGCCCAGCGGTTAGTCAATGCAATAAAGTTTGTGGGTGTGCTGGAGCCAAAGAGACATGAGAGGAATGTGCAAGAGCTTGAGAGACACTGGGGAAGGGGGGTGTTTTAAGCCAGAGAGAGGGGAAGGAGGGGGATATGTCTGGAGATAAGCAGACAGAGATGAGGATGAGAGTGTGAAATGAAAGAGGAATGATCAAAGGCGACAATGAAATAATATAAAATGATATAAAAAAATTAATAAAATATCAAAAAATGAAATGGTTGTTACGATACTGTAATTGTTCCAGAGAGAGTCCTCAGATAATCAGGTAATGCTCCAAATGTCCACAAGGAATATGTAAAAAAAATAAATAAATAGGTCCAATGTGTAGTGATGTTTAAACAAATCTGTTTCAGTGGTGTCCAGAATAGGAAACCTGATGTGAGGGTAAACTTGATAGAAGAAAAGGATAGGGTCTCACCACCACTCCGAATACAAAATCCAGCGTACCGAAACTCACATAGATAGAAGTAGAGGAATTACATATAAAGGTATCTTTATGTAGAGGTTTCACAATTATTCATATAGGTACTGCGTACCCCACTCACGTGTCAGGGGTGCTCTTTCTGCACATAAAGGTATCTTTAAATAAGCAGTCGATTCAGTTGATTGAAGAAAAAATTTGTGCTTTTTAATTTGTTAAAATTACAAAAATAAAATACAAGATGGTCAGATCTATCACTGCAGGGTGCCTGCCAGGGCATATGGAGAAGATGGGAAACTCCAATACACGTGGGGAATCCGGAATGTCCACTGTGTATATATGGCCCTTGCGTACCTTATCAGCAAAACAGATGACATCAACTTGCATCAAGGTTCAAAAAATGGTCCAATCTCAGCTTGCACCAACGACGTTTCGACCTAAAAGGTATTTTTCAAGGTGTGCATGCTGAGAGTGGAAATGGACACTATTTATGTGTAAGAGACAGGAAGCAGGAAACACAATGCATGATGGGATATATACACCAAACTCTGGCCTTTTGGAGAGATATACAGTAGGCATAAAACACTGTACTTAATCAATAAAACCTAGTGTACATGTATAATACAATAACCATACTTATATCAGTTTTCATATAAAATGAAGAATAAAATATAAAAAAACAGAATCGCACTGGGCCGGAAGTGAGTGCAGTCCACAGTGCGTTCCACCTAACCGGAAGTGTGTCCGGTGTTTACCCGTCCCGCGGGACAATTGGGCATACAGCTCATACAACTTTAACCAAATAAAAACAACGCAATTGGATGAAAGAGCCATCCCCATCCCAAACCACGCCGGGAGCCGAGGGGACTGCAGAATCCACATCACACCAGGACCGGAAATACCCGCGGTCCGTAGTGCGTTCCAACTACTGGAAGTGCGCCATGCGCTCCACTGAGATAGAGAGTGTGGAGCGCATTCGCACTAGGGAGCTAGATAGCTTAAATCGAAACCTTGATAAACAGAATACACAAGAATAGTATAGTATATTTAAAAGGACACACAGAAGTGACATATTAAAACAATGTGATTTGTGGAACGTCGGACCGGAAGTCGTATGCGGTCCACTATGCATTCCACATAAGAGGAAGTGAGTGTCATGTTTCATATTAAATCAGAAACAAAGGCAAAACTTTACTCCAGAAGTGACATGAAAAATTCAGCTATGGTATTATATTTTGTATTCTGAAATTGAATTGGTGTATCATAAATATATGAAGCAGTGGTCATAATAAAAACCATTTAAGTTCGAACTCAGAGTTCAAACCTCCAGGAATGAGGGTGTTTAATTTAAATATCCATTACATTTCTGCTTTGGCTACATTTCCCTCTATATCACGATCTCTCCAAGTGGCTTTAATATGTTGTATACCCAAGAATTCAACTATGTTGGAAACAGAACATTTGTGCTTATTGAGAAAATGCTCCGATAGGGTGTGAGTGGTCACACCCCTTTTGATATTACGCAAATGTTCTGCGATCCTTGTTTTAAGGGCTCTTCCTGTTCTGCCAATGTAAATGAGGCCACAACTGCATTTGATGAGATAGACTACATTCGTAGTGTGGCAAGTGATAAAATCTTTTATCTGGTATTTGTTGTCCTTTACAACGAATTCTGTACTTTTAGAGGTAATGGATGGTATGGTCCTACAAACTAAACATGTTCCACATCTGTGGAATCCTTTGGTTCGAACAGGGTTGTTCATTTCAAACGGTAAGGCACTTTTTACTAGAGAATTTTTTAAATTGTTACTTTTCCTATATATGAATAGAGGTTTTTCTGGTATGGTGTTTTTCAATATAGGGTCTCTCAATAATAGATGCCAATTATGTTTAATAATTTGTTCTTGTTTCTTATAGTCTGCACCGAATCCAGATAAAAAGGCCCATTCGTAATTGTTGTTCTTAACTCCATTCTGTTTTTTTTTCAAGAATATATTTCCTTTCTATATTCTCCACTTCACGTTCCGCTTTCTCTACAATTTCTTTCTTATAGCCTTTATTGAAAAACTTGCCTGCATCATGTCAAAGCAGGAGGAGCCCCCGAGGCATGGAGAGGAATTAATAGTGGGTAGGTAGATTACAGATATTTGGGGGGGTTGGGTAGAGGTGCAGTAATGTTTGATGGAAGTGGCTGCTGAAGGACTAACAGTTCTGTGCAGTGCCCTCCTTCAGCCTTCCCTGTCCTGTGCCCAGCCCCCTCATCAAACCTACCCTGTTCTGTGCCCCCCCTCGCAGGTCCAGCCTTTCTTGTCCTGTGACCCCTCCCCCAGGTCCAGACTTTCCTGACCTTCGTAAGGTCTAGGCTTTCCTGAGCTGTGCTGGCCCCACACTAAGTCCAGCCATCCCTGTGCCCCCAAATGGTCCAGCCCTCCTAGTCCTGCAGTTTCTATTGGTCTAGCCCTCCCTTTCCTGTATCGCACAGATCCAGTGTACCCTGTCCTGTGACCCTACATTTGCAGCCCTCCTATATGCAGTCATCACTGGTCTTACATAGATTGCCCCCACCTTTCCCCTGTACCCTATTACAGTATATACTGGCAATTGCCAAGTTAGGACTTTTACCACGGTATTCAATTAGCCGCGGTAATCAGGGATTTTGTTTCACCTGCCTCAGGCAGGCAAAAGCAAGTCCCCAGAAACAGCCTCCATTTCATATGAAAAAAAGAGATGAGCAGGTTCGATTCCCTGAGAACTGAACCATACCGGATGTCACTACCCGAGCCCGGCTCTGGATTTCCTGCCTGACTCGGAAACCAAAACAAGGCAAAATGTCATCATCCCGCTGTCGGATTCTCGTGGGGTTTGGATTCCATATAAGGAGCCGCGCATCGCCGCCATTTTCACTCCAGTCCCGGAGAGTGTAATGAAAGAATGTGTCTCCATCCTCAGTGTCTGTGCGGGAGGGAAAGTGGGGTGGCGATTCCAGTGCTGTCTTGTACTGCTCAGATCAGTCACAGTGGTGGTGTCCTCTGCTGCCATATGTCCATTGCTGTTGTATAAGTCCAGTCCAGTGGTGCTGTGTTGTGCTGAATCAGTCCAGTGGTGGTGTCTTGTGCTGCATCAGTCCAGTCACAGTGGTGGTGTCCACTGCTGCCATATAGAAACATAGAAACATAGAATTTGTCAGCAGATAAGAACCACTTGGCCCATCTAGTCTGCCCCCCTTTTTTTTTTACATTATTTTTATCTCTAACCTTATTTGATACTTACTTCTTTGTAAGGATATCCTTATGTCTATCCCATGCATGTTTAAATTGCTCTACTGTCTTAGCCTCTACCACCTCTGATGGGAGGCTATTACACTTGTCTACTACCCTTTCTGTGAAGTAATTTTTCTGCAAATTTCCCCTGAAACTCCCCCCCTCCAGTCTCAGTGCATGTCATCGTGTCCTATTGCTTCTGTTCATTTGGAGAATGTTTTCCTCCTGGACTTTGTTAAAACCCTTGATATATTTAAAAGTTTCTATCATGTCCCCCCTTTCCCTTCTCTGCTCCAAATTATACATATTGAGATTTCTTAGTCTATCTGGGTATGTTTTGTGATGTAGGCCATGCACCATTTTAGTTGCCCTTCTTTGTACAGTTTCTAATGTATTAATATCCTTTTGAAGATATGGCCTCCAGTGCTGCTGTATAAGTCCAGTCCAGTGGTGCTGTGTTTTCCTGCTTCAGTCCAGTGATGGTGTCTTGTGCTGTATCAGTCCAGTCACAGTGGTGGTGTCCTCTGCTGCCATATGTCCAGTGTTGCTGTATAAGTCCAGTCCAATGCAGTGGTGCTGTGTTGTCCTGCATCAGTCCAGTGGTGGTGTCCCTGTGCTGCTGTATAAGTCCAGTGGTACTGTCGTATATGTCCAGTGATACTGCCGTATATGTCCAGCGGTAATGCCTTATAAATCCACTGATACTGCCATATATGTCAGGTGGTACTGCCATTTTATTCCAGTCGTACTGCTGTATATGTCCAGTGGTACTGCCATATAAATCCAGTGATACTGCTGTATAAGTCCAGTGGTACTGGCGTATAAATGCAGTGTTACTGCCGTATAATTCCAGTGATACTGCCTTATAAATCCAGTCCAGTGGTACTGCCGTATAAGTCCAGTGGTACTGCTATATAATTCCCGTGGTACTGACGTATAAGTCCAGTGGTACTGCCGTATAATTCCAGTGGTACTGGCGTATAAATCCAGTGATACTGCCATATAAAACCAGTCCAGTGGTACTGCCGTATAAGTCCTGTGGTTCTGCCTTATAATTCCAGTAATACTGCCGTATATGTCCAGCGGTAATGCCATATAAATCCACTGATAATGCCATATATGTCAGGTGATACTGCCATATAATTCCAGTCATACTGCTGTATATGTCCAGTGGTACTGCTGTATAAATTCAGTGATACTGCCGTATATGTCCAGTGGTACTGCCATATAAATCCAGTGATACTGCCGTATAAGTCCAGTGGTACTGGCGTATAAATGCAGTGTTACTGCTGTATAATTCCAGTGATACTGACGTATAATTCCAGTGATACTGCCGTATAAATCCAGTCCAGTGGTACTGCCGTATAAATCCAGTGGTACTGTCGTATAATTCCAGTGGTACTGACGTATAAGTCCAGTGGTACTGCCATATAATTCCAGTGGTACTGGCGTATAAATCCAGTAATACTGCCATATAAATCCAGTCCAGTGGTACTGCCGTATAAGTCCAGTGGTACTGCCGTATAAATACAGTGGTACTGCCGTATAATTCCAGTGATACTGCCGTATAAATTCAGGCCAGTGGTACTGCCGTATAAGTCCAGTGGTACTGCCATATAATTCCAGTGGTACTGGCGTATAAATCCAGTGATACTGCCATATAAATTCAGTCCAGTGGTACTGCCATATAAGTCAGTATAGTCCAGTGGTACTGCCATATAATTCCAGTGATACTGCCGTATATGTCCAGTGGTACTGCCGTATAAATCCAGTGGTACTGGTGTATAAGTCCAGTGATACTGCCATATAAATCCAGTCCAGTGGTACTGCCGTATAAGTCCAGTGGTACTGCCGTATAAATCCAGTGATACTACCGTATAATTCCAGTGGTACTGGTGTATAAGTCCAGTGATACTGCCGTGTAAATCCAGTCCAGTGGTACTGCTGTATAAGTCCAGAGGTACTGCCGTATAAGTCCAGTGGTACTGCCGTATAATTCCAGTGATACTGCCGTATAATTCCAGTGGTACTGGCGTATAATTCAAGGGATATGGCTGTACATGTCCAGTGGTAATGCCATATAATTCCAGTGATACTGCCGTATATGTCCAGTGGTACTGCCGTATAAATACAGTGGTACTGCTGTATTATTCCAGTAATACTGCCGTATAAATCCAGTCCAATGGTACTGCCGTATAAGTCCAGTCCAGTGGTGCTGTCTTGTGCTGCCATATGTCCAGTGGTGGTGTCTTGTGCTGTATATTATTTACTCCAAATTAAAGGGTTATATACATTACTTATATTATTATCCAAATAATTTTTACAGGGTTTGCCCTGTGTGGTGTAGGGGTACGCCCGCCTTTGCTGCATATTATTATAATAGCTCCAAATAAAAGGGTTATTATCATCCTGATTAATTTTACAGGCTTTGCCATGTGTGTGTGGTTTAGGGGTACGCTCTCTTGTGCCACCAATATTGTGCCTGTATTACATCTGGGCAAATTCCAGCACGTCCAATGTTGTTTGTGCCGCACACTTGTGTTGCTTTGCTTAGTCATACAGCTACCTCATTGCACCTCTTTTTTTCTTTGGATCATGTGCTGTTTGGGGCCTATTTTTTAAATCTGCCATCCTGTCTGCCACTGCAGTGCCACTCCTAGATGGGCCAGGTGTTTGTGCCACACACTTGTGTCGCTTAGCTTAATCATCCAGCCACCTCGGTGCAACCTTTTGGCCTAAAAACAATATTGTACGGTGTGAGGTATTCAGAACAGACTGGAAATGAGTGGAAATTAATGTTATTGAGGTTAATAATACCGTAGGATCAAAATTACCCCCAAATTGTTTGATTTTAGCTTTTTTTTATGTTTTTTAAAAAAATCATCCAGAACCAAAACACAAATGGATGGTTTTGGCAAAACCAATCCAGATCCAAAACACGAGCATGGAACCAGAACCAAAACCAAAACACAAAAAATGAAAAGTGCCCGCCGTACATCTCTAGTGAAAATGGAGCTGTTTCTAATGAAAATGCACAGGTTTCACTGAACCTGTTTGTTTTCAGGAGTAAAGCTATTTTTGTTATGGCGATCCTAATTGGATAGCATGTATAAAAAAAATTGCGATGAAACATCGTAACACTGACATTTTTTGCACCCAATGTTTTTTCTCATTTAATTGGATAAACCCCTAAACCTAATAATTAAATTTTTTAGATTGAGAGGCAGCCAATACTGTTGTGCCTAGGGGGCGGCCTGACCCTTAAACCCTCCACTGTAAATCCCTATATATGTAAATCAGCTTTGCAACACGTACTTTGTTTAAACTACGCTGTTTTGTGCAAATGTAAAATATTATTATCGCGCTAGGAGGACGCCGGGAGATGCAGCCACGGCACGATGAAGGAGCAGGAAGTGGCACAGCTGGAGGAGAGGAGGGAAGCCCCTCCCCTTCTCTCACCACCCCGCTCCTCTCATCTCTGGGTGAGCACTGGTGTTGGCACAGGCCGGACCTGGCATGTATTGCACATGCTCCCCCTTTCCTCTCTCCCAAGGTGCATCAACCCAAGCAAAGGTACAACCTCCACAATATACTTGATGTGGGTAAGACCACCTCTGCACAGGCAGTCTCACACCCGCTACTCTGTACTCGCGACTCAAAGCCCTTTTGGCCGCGTGTTCCCATCCTCTCCGTCATGTGCACACATTGTCTATGTACACTCCCTCTCCTCCCATAATCTGTTTTGCTCTCCAATTCATCAGCCACACTCCCTTGCCCTGACGCCACACAGTGAATGCTCTGCACATGTCAGTGTCAGTGAGAGGACAGGTGGCGAGGCTACTGGTGAGTGACTGAGTGAGGAGGCTTTAGCTAACATCTGAAAACCACCAGCAGCCTCAGCTCTGTGGAGATATGAGTGGTGGCTGTCTCTGTGAAATAAATAGTTGGTGTTCATTCTGTCATCATGTATATATTATAAAATAAAGGAGCACTACTGTGTGGCATACATTTATTCTGACAATGTGTGGTGTACTACTGTGCAGGGTAATGTGAATAAGCATCTGTACTGCATGGAATAATGTGAATAAGCGTCTTTTCTGGTGTGGACGGATGGGTGGGGGGATTTAAGAGATGAGGGGGTACTCATAAATGAAAAGCCTAATCAAGGGCTATGGGAGAGAAAAAAGGTTGGGAACCACTGGTGTAGACTTATAGGGCCCGATTCAGACCTGAACCCTGTTGTGCGAAATTGCACAGAGGCTGATTACCAAATGACTGCGCATGCGTATGCACCACAATGTGCATGCACGTTACCAAACAGCGACAGGATGGTGCAAAAATGTTGATCACACAGGCGTTCGCAAGGTGAATGACAGGAAGAGGGCGTTTGTGGGTGGTAACTGACCGTTTTCTGGGAGGCGTTCCCAAACGTTTTCAGGGCAGGTGTGTGACATAAGCTCCGGCCCCGATCAGACTGATTTCTTCTCAATGGAGGAGTAAGTATTAAGCTATACACAGACTGCACACAATGCACAGAATTGGAAACACATTCCATGGTGAGTGTGATGCAAACGGTTTTGCAGCTGTCTGCTGACTGAGGTGTATTTTTGCACAGCGTACACATGCATTTGCATACTTGCACTGGGCTAATTTTCACTCCCCTGGGTGGTGACTATCTGATCGCAGGACACTGTAATTTGCAGCACAGTGATCAGGTCTGAATTAGGCCCATAGTCTGTATACACGGAGGTATAGCGTGAAGACATGACACCCCCGGAGGAGCGTCATGTCATGGCGCCCCCAACACCACACACACATACACACACACATATATATATATATTTACACAAATATAGGCACACATAAACACACACATATACACACACATACACAGACATATATACATAAACACACACATACACAATGACATACATAAACACACATATACACACAGACATACATAAACACACATACACACAGACATACATAAACACACATAGACACACAGATATAAACAGACATACACATATACACACAGAAATACATAAACACACACACACACACACACACACACATACTCATACATACTGTACTGTATACAAAGAAATATACACATAAACACACATATGCACACAAACATATAAACACACACATACATATACATATACACATACATACATACATACATATACACACAGACATATACACACATATAAACAGACATAAACACATACACATAAACACACAGTATACACACAGTATACACATCAATTCTCACCAAGAAGAGGCCAGCAGCTCGTCTTGTTCTAGCCTGGAGGGGCGGAGCTTCTATGTGATTGACAGGCCAGGCCTCCTTGGGTAGGAGGAAAGGACTGAGGAAAGGGAAGGGGCTGGCCACCACACTGCCTGCATGTTCCATATCACTGAATGCAGATACAGTACCTGACAGCCAGGATGGTTCTTCTGACAAGCCTACAAACCTCCCCTCTTTCCTAACAACACACCACACTGCACTGCACTTGACTCTCTGCATTGCAATCAGTGACATGGAATATGCAGGCAGTGTGGTGGCCACCCCTTTCCTCTCTTCCAGTTATCTCCTGAGTCCCGGCTCACAGTCCCAGCTCTGTTACAGAGAGCCGGTGCCTTGTGTCCCCAGCGACGCCTTGAGCTCAAGCTCCACTTGCTCCACCTTCGCTATGCCCCTGCATATACCATGGTGAAAATGAGTGCCTCTGCCTTTTATTGATCACATTTTCAGTCAGTCAGCCACCACAATTAATGATTTTAAATGGCAGCTACCTTTGATAGATGTGATCAACCACAAAAACTATAATCACCTGGATAACAACACAGTGCTGCGCCTGAATGTACCGTTCGGTACAGTATGAATTGAGGTTGTTTGTTCCCCTGGGTCTCTTTAACTGGATGTTGAGATGTGGCTGTGAAAATATGATTGAATTGGGATATTGGGAGCTAAACTGTTCCTGGACAGAACAATGTGACCTTTGTGTTTACTCTTTCCAGCAGTTGTGCAAGGGACAACCAATTATGACAACAAGGTGATATGGGGTAGATGGGCTGTACTTTGACCTTCAAATACTGTAGGTTTTATTTTGCAGGAGATACTGGTTATTGTAAGGATATTTAAAACATCTGTAAATGATTTGGACCTTTTGACATACAGTACAGTAGCAGCAATTCTTTTTCGACTGTGTGAGCCAAGGTATGGAATGTTTATATGCAACTACTAAATATGGAAACATTGACTTGAATAGATAGCAAGACGTTTTAAAAGTTAATATACATATATTTCAACAATAATTTGCCACTACTACAGTTATGAGAGAAATGTATATTTAGTTTAGCTAATAAATATTTACAATCAGTCTTCATTTATTTTATATGGCTAGGCTCATTCTGCAATTGCTTATCTTTCATTTAT
The DNA here is from genome assembly GCF_028390025.1 of Pseudophryne corroboree. Taxonomy (NCBI): domain Eukaryota; kingdom Metazoa; phylum Chordata; class Amphibia; order Anura; family Myobatrachidae; genus Pseudophryne; species Pseudophryne corroboree. The sequence continues at coordinate 406,793,553 of NC_086445.1, read as the reverse complement.
ACAAACAATATTATTGCAAGTTTTACATCCCTAGTGTTAGTTAAAAATACGGTGTGATTTTGGATTAGTAAAATTGCGCTATTCATGCTATTTCATTTGTTAGAAAATGTGTATGTTGTGATGTGCAGGCGGAGCTGTGCCTGTGTGAGCTGGGCTCCACCTCCCCCGACTTCCATGTAGCACAGTGCACACTGAGGGACTTATTCAGGTCCACTTGTAAATTTGCAAAATCGCATATTGGCCAAATATCGGTCATCTGGCCATACGTTGCAAATGCATTTCGCGTGCGCGACTCGCAAATTGCAATTCTTCTGCAATCGCATCTTGTTGATATGCGATCGCAGGTTGATTGACAGGCCTGTCATGGCCAATTTTGGGGTGAGCATCTGACATCAGCTGTGATTGCTGCAATTTAAAACATGGTACCTGGTGTGACTGCATTCTCATTGTTCTGAGTAGCCCTGGGTCATCTGCAACTGTCAGTGGTGCATGTTTTTGTGATGCATTTGCAATTCTGCAGCTGCATTCGCATAATTTGCGAGCGCATTGGTGGGCAGCTTGTCCTGTGCTGGGCGAGCTTTTAACATGCTGGGCGGCTCTTGCTGTGGGGTTCTCAGCAGTTGCGTTATGCTACAATTGCAGAACTGCAACTGAAGCTGAATAAGGCCCTGACTACTGGCTGAGTTTTGCCTGTGTGAAACAGGAACACAGAATTTGACGGCAGAAAAGAACCACTTGGCCCATCTAGTCTACCCCTTTTTTAAACATATAACCATATTGTTACCTCAAATCCTATTTGAGCCTTATTTCTTTGTAAGGATATCCTTATGTCTATCCCATGCATGTTTAAATTGCTCTACTTTCTTAGCCTCTACAGTGCCTTGCTAAAGTATTCACCCCCCTTGGCTTTTTACCTATTTTGTTACATTACAACCTGTAATTTATTTTTTTATCTGAATTTTATGTGATGGATATGCACAAAATAGTCTAAGTTGGTGAAGTGAAATGAGAAAAATGTATATAAAAACAATTTTTATTAGAGATGTGCTGTGGGCACTTTTCGTGTTTTGTGTTTTTGTTTTGGTTCTGGATCGGTGCTCGTGTTTTGGATCTGCAGTGTCAGACAGGATGGCAGATTTAAAAAATAGTCCTAAAACAGCACATCATGCAAAGAAGTAAAAGAGGTGCAATGAGATAGCTGTATGACAAACCTAAGCGACACAAGTATGTCATATACAAATATATCACATAATAGTACTCATTTTGCGATACATGTGTACTTGCAGACCATTAGTCTTGGAGCATTAGATCAGTGGTTTGCTCTAGCAGGTGGAATACAATTAGGGCGTGCAGGTGTAAGTTTAGCAGGCTGCTTTGTGATGTCTTATTTTGGTTTGAATGTATCTTTAAAATATGTTCCTTACAAGCATAAATTCTACACAAGAAAGGTGCAAATATCAGTTGATTATGTTGAGGTGTAAGAATAAGGAAGAGGCAGAATAATGAGGAAGAGGAGGAATGATGATGATGATTATGCACAGCAGCTTTGGGGGGGGGGGGGTGTTGAGGAATGAGGAGGATTAGGAATGCGGAGAAGAAGGAAGATGATTAATAAATAGGAACGAGGAGTAATATGAGAGGAGGAACGAAGAAAAGGAGGAATAATAAGGAGAAGAAATGAGGATGAGGAGGAATGATGAAAATGATGATGAGGAATCAGAAGGAGGGCTTCTACTATTGCATAATGTGTATAATAGACTCCACTGTGTTGCATAATGTGTATAAGGGGCACTACTGTGTGATGTAATGTGATTAATAGATACTACTGTGTTGTGTAATGTGAATAATGGACATTACTGTGTGGTGTAATGAGAATAACAGACACTACTGTATGGTGTAATTTGAAAAACAGACACTACTGTGCAGTGTAATGTTAATTGCTACTATTCTGTGGCCACGCCCCTTCCAAACGAAGTAACGCTATCCCTTTTTCAAATATGGGGTGGGAGTGCATTAATTCTCTTTCTGGCACATGGCACCAAAATGTCTAGATACAACTTTGGTAGTAGTGCCCCTTACACATAATGCCCACAGTAGTAATGCCTCTTATACACATAATGCCCACAGTAGTAGTGTCCCTTAAACACATACTTCCCACAGTAGTAGTGCCCCTTACATATAATGCTCACAGTTGTAGTGCTTCTTACATATAACACCTACAATAGTAGTACCCCTTGTACACATAATGCTCACAGCAGCAGTGTGCATTAAGCATAATGCCCACAGTAGTAGTGTCCCTTATACACATAACACCTACAGTAGTAGTGTCCCTTATACACATTATGCCCACAGTAGTAGTGCCCCTTACACATAATGCATACAGTAGTAGTGCCTTTTATACACATAATGCCAACAGTAGTAGTTCCCCTTACACATAATGCCCACAGTATTGCTCCTTACACATGATTCCACAGTAGTAGTTCCCCAGATACATATAATGCCTATAGTAGTAGTGCCCTCATTTTTTGTTAGGACTACCTTTGATCCTTAATGAGGTTGATGATGAGGGTGTTGGCGGTGGAGATTGCATGGGCTGGTCCAAACTGCTGTTAGCTGATACTGGACTGCTTGTTATTTTTTTTTACAAATTATAATTTTGTGAAATACATTTCATGAACTTGCCACAAATGATGTATAATGGAGGATATGTATATATGGTTAACATTGTTAGTTCTACTAAGTTTGTCCTCACAAATGGAGCAGATGCCTATCCAATTACATTCCCACTGTACAATCAACACATATCCTCACATATTTTCACTTTCTTCACTTTCCCATCCTCCTGACCCTGGTTCATCATTGCTGTGTGGTCATATCACGCAGCTCACCAAGAACCTTTGCAATCTGGTGGACAATCATGCAATAGATAGCACCTTTCCTTGTGTATCAACGCTTATTTCCCTATAGATTGTAAGCTTATGAGCAGAGCCCTCCTACCTCTATGACTGTTTCTTACCACCAGTTTTGTTTTATCCTTGTTGTTTCCAACTATAATGCACAATGAAATTTGCTGCGCTGTATAAGAAACTGTTAATAAATAAATTTAAAAATAAATGCCTTCAAAAATGTTGTCCACATTTGGGTAAAAATAATCCAATGCCCAAGAGGTGGCTTGTTCTGGTCTTATGCCCAGGCATCACAATGGCTTTCTTTTTATCACTGTTAAGAACAGCTGCCACAAGGTGACTGACTTGCACAAACAACATCATCAACATCCTCCTCCTCCTCCTCATCATCATCATCATCATCATCATCAATATCCTCATTATCGTCAGAAAGTACACAAATATCCATAAAACCAAACAGAAATAGTTAAAAACAACAGAAACCTAGAAAGCACAATAAGTATATTGAAGGGTTGGTGCAGATATTTTGGGTAATAACTCCATGGGTCATATTCCACTCATAAAAGCTATTAGGATAGGCAGCCATCTAGGGTGCACTACATAAGATTACCTTGGGTGGAATAGGGTGGTTGCAGTGTACTACTTGGAGTAGGGTCTACCCATAACTGTCAGGTCTATGCATTTTTCAACCCATCCTCAGGTGCACCATGTAAGACAGCCATGTTGGGGACATACATAGTTTACACTGTGGGAGGTTAGCGATACAAGGACTCATAGCATGCATGAAAACTGGTGTGTAGCAGTATGATAAACCCTGTATGAACAAATCCACGTGAAGTACATCCTGCCCACAGAGAATGCACTTCAGTTCAGGCATAGCAGACAGGCATAGCATACAGTGGGGCGTAAGTACATGGTAAAAGCATAGAACAACAAATACAGAAAACAGTGAAGTGGTTCAGGCACAATCTGTGGTGGAACCATTTGCTGACTGATGGAGGTAGCAGAATCATCGAAATGACAGGGTTAACAGAGTCCAAAATTAATCAGTGGTGATCAAAGTTTATGGTAAGATAGCCCCTGTAGGGGCTATCCCACTCACCACACCCCAGAGGCTCTCTGTGGCCAACACAACTGGGAAGCGCACCTCAATGCTGACCGGTGAATGTCTTGCGGGATCACATTTAGCAAATGCTGTAGTACTATCATGACTGGCAGCAGCCACAGCACTAGTACTTGGTTGCTGCTCCTGCTCTTCCATCAACTGACTGTGATCCATATTGACTCACAGCACTTATATTATTAACAGGGTGGTATGGCACCTACTAGCATTATTGCAACAGTGTCACTGGCTGGCCCTGAACACACACAAGTTTAAAAAAATAAAAAAAAGTAATTTTTGTTTTTTAATACATGACAACTTCTTACTACAACTCACAGCACCTACATTATTAATGTGATAGTGTAACACAATACCACTGCCTGGCCCTGAACATGCACACCTTTTTAAAAAAGATTATTTTACACACTGCGAATCACTGCGCTTATATTATAGTAATGGTGGTACACACCAAAAACTTTTGTGTGCACCAATAAAGGTGTAATGCTGCCTTGTATTAGGAGCTCTGAGCTGCACTGCATGCAGTTACATGCTCAGCAGAATCAGTGTGACTGTGTACCACCAAAGAGTTTTAATGATGGTTAATGAAATCCTGTGTTATTTAGGAGCTCCGGACTATGTGCACCAGTATAAAAGATTGATAATTTGCTACCCTGGCAGTCTAGTATGCTCTCCAACCAGCATCCTGTGTGAAATTGCACCCCAATCACAGTGGGAGGGACTTATACCAAAACCAAAACACATGAGATCCGATGCTGGAATGATGACATTTTGCCTTGTTTTGGAATCTGAGCCTGGTGGTAAATCCTGAGCCATGACTCACCAAGCCCGCAAACAGGGCAGGATTAAGCCTTGAGGGGCATACCTCCCAACATGGCCATCTCCAGGAGGGAAAAATGCTCTGCTTCTGGACTTTTCTCTTAATGTATGATTGCTGGCACCTGTTTTGAACAGGTTAATGGATAAGAAAGGTGTTTCAGCATAGGTGATGGTAATCATACATTAAGAGGGAAGTCCAGGAGCAGAGCATTCTGTCCCTCCCTGAGAGGGTTATGTTGGGAGGTATAGAGGGGGCCAGGGGCACTTAAAACATGGATTTCCGAGGGAAGGGGGGGGGGGGGTATATTAGACTGTGAATATCACCCAACATGACTTACAGTATTCCAGGAGGGACAAAATGCTCTGCCTCCTTGACTTCTCACTTAACATATGATTGGTATCGCCTATGTTGAACTATTTAATTGATATGAAAGGTATTTTAACAGAGGAGAGGAGGAGATACTGGGATTCATATGCCATTAACAGCTCTCACCCCCCACCTATGTCTCCTCTGGTCAGGAAGCTCCATCGGTTGGTCATGAAACCTGATACTCCTGTGTCTCTGCCTGCACTGCATACTATCCTTCTCACATTCTGGCTGCCTGGTTCTGTTGCTGCACAAGATGCAGAGCTAGTGATGTCAGTGTACTCCTGCCAGGTTGGCCCCTGACAGAGGAGGCCCCAGGATACAGTATCCCCTGTGCCCCCTCCCTTAATCTGTCTATGCCTGTACATCTCTAGTACAAACGTGTATTGATCATCTGGTACAGCATGTGATAAACTGCATAAACTTTGTCAGATTTGGGAAAACACTCAAGATCAAATGGTTGCTAACTATTACGCTAGCTCTAATAGTAACAGGATTAACTTTTCATACAATACATAAGTTGGCAGATAAAAAGTAACTGGAAATATCTTCACCTATGTTCAGAACTGTCCACTTCCATGTCTCCACACTGCCCCAGTCCATCCACTTGTGAAAATAGCCATTGTCATTAGTCGTGCACATTTTCCACCGGCCCTACTGTATACTTAATGCAAGATGTTAATTTTAAAGAAGACGGCTGTTTATCTACTGTATACTCACCTCTGACTATCCCCCATTCCATCTACATGTCCACGATATGCTCCCAGAACACTGATCCTAGCTGCAAACGCCCCATTGTTACATGATTGCACCTACTAAGCTGCAAGTTGAGATGAAACTGAGATGGGCTCCACTCTGAGGCCCAGATTCATCAAGCATTGGAGAGTGCATTGGGAAAGCCCCAACCAACCAGCTCCTGTCATTTGTCAAACACAGCCTGTAACATGACAGTTAGGAGCTGGTTGGCTGGTACTTTATCACCGTGCAATTTATCACTCTCATAGGCTTGATAAATCTGGGCCCGTGTCACTGGTAGTTGCTCAAAGTTGTGTATGCTCAACAATGGAACATGGGCAGTGCGAAAATGTCAACATTTGTTCAGAAAAAGGACTTAGTGCAGCTTTGAGTCAGCCCCCCAGTGTTAGATGGTAAACAGGCAGTATTTATATACTATTTGGCAAAAACCCTGGGGGACAAAAATAGATTTTATTGCAGATCAGGATGTCTGCTGTAGAATGCCGTATTCACTGTCTTCCACTGAAGATGTGTCCTGATTCTTAAAATTTTGGCTGGGTAAGGCAGTAATCCTGTTGGTTGATAGTGGATATGTTGTTTATGGCTGTTCATGTAACAAATACAGTATCTAAAGCATATTGGGGCTAATTCAGACCTGATCGCTGCTGTGCGTGTTCACACAGCAGCGATCAGGTCTGAACTGCGCATGCGCCGGTGCCGCAATGTGCCGGTGCATGGCAGACAGCCGACGGCTGTCTTAGCCTTGCGATCACCTCTGATTGACAGGCAGAGCGGTCTCCGGGCGCGAGGGGGCGGGCCGGCGGTGTTAGGCCGGCGTTTAAGGGGAGCAGTCCGGGCAACTCAGGCATGCCCAGACTGTGTGCGGGCGGGCCGCGGCGGCTGCGTGATGTCACATGCAGCTGCTGCGACCCTGGCAGCGATGAGTAGCTCCCTGCCAGCCCGCAGGATCTGCGCTGGCTGGGAGATACTCCTGAAGTACAAAAGCATCGCTGCTGTGCGATGCTTTTGTACTTTTGCGGGGGTGGTCGGTCCAGACATGCGGGGCGGACTAGCCCTTTGCTGGGCGTCCCTCCACATGTCAGTGTGCCTGATCATAGATGTTCTGAGATTTTATGGATCTTCATTTTTTAGCAGTGTGCATGCACCTTGACTAAGCATACTGTACATACAGTAGCTGTTAGCATCTATGATTCTGTGTCGTATACAACTCAGTCATATTTCCTCTGGCCACTAAGTTGAGTGAGGACGTTTCTTGCAAATGTAGATACAATTGTAAATATGTCTGATTTCTGATGGATCTCTTGCACCAGTTATTGGGCTGGTGTAAATACATACAGATAGTGACAACAGCTACTTCCAGAAATGGATGTTTAGGGGAGTCGCATCCTCGTAAATGCATGCAACTCTGCATGTGGGAAAATATCAGCTTTTCTTTCCATACATTCAATGCGAGTGTAAATGCAGGAAACTTTGAGTCTAATTCAGACCTGATCGCTCCTCTGCGTTTTTGCAGAGGTCACAGACAGTGAAAACCCACCCCGTGTATGTGTGCGAATGCATGCGTATACTGGGGGTCATTCCGAGTTGTTCGCTCGCAAGCGGATTTTAGCAGATTTGCTCATGCTAAGCCGCCGCCTACTGGGAGTGAATCTTAGCATCTTAAAATTGCGAACGATGTATTCGCAATATAGCGATTACACACCTCGTAGCAGTTTCTGAGTAGCTCCAGACTTACTCGGCATCTGCGAACATTTCAGTGCTTGTCGTTCCTGGTTTGACGTCACAAACACACCCAGCGTTTGCCCAGACACTCCTCCGTTTCTCCGGCCACTCCTGCGTTTTTTCCCACACGCCCATAAAACGGCCTGTTTCCGCCCAGTAACACCCATTTCCTGTCAATCACATTACGATCACCAGAACGAAGAAAAAGCCGTGAGTAAAATTCCTAACTGCATAGCAAATTTACTTGGCGCAGTCGCAGTGCGGACTTTGCGCATGCGCATTAAGCGGAAAATCGCTGCGATGCGAAGATTTTTACCGAGCGAACAACTCGGAATGACCCCCACTGTGTGAAAACTTCCCCAGACAGCGGACATCTGCAAATCCGATCACAACTCACTCACCATAGAGTGATTTTTCCAGTCTGTGCGTAGCCCAGGACTTATTCCTACAGTGCAAAATAAACAGGCTGATCGGGGCTGGAGCTGACGTCACACACCCTCCCAGAAAACGCTTGGGAACGCCTACGTTTTTCCTGACACTCCCAGAAAACGGCCAGTTACCACCCTCAAATGTCCGCTTCCTGTCAATCAGCCTGCATATGCCTAGCGATCAAAATGTTTGCACCATTCTTTCGCAGTTTAGCCTTGCGCCTGCGCATTATGAACCATACGCATGCGCAGTCATTTGATAATCACCCATCATAGAAAATCGCACAACAGCGATCCGGTCTGAATTAGGCCCTTTGTTTCAGCCTTTTACAGTGCAGAGATACAACCTTTGGTTGAAAGGCAGAGACTTTATATCAAGTAAACAGATAATTACAGAACAAACTTTAGACCTGTGTGAGATCCTCTTATTACAGAGTTCCCAAGATGTGGAAGAGGCTCAAATTAAGGGCGTAGCTACCATAGGTGCAGGGAGAGCAGCTGCTATGGGGCCCAGAGCGGAGAGGCCCACCTTCCCTGTCACAGTTACATATGTTATATACATTGTTCCCCATTGGGTGAGGCATAGGGTCCCTTATAAAAGTTTGCATTGGGGCCTGCAATATATCTAGGTATGCCCCTGGATCTGCTCATTGTAATATAGTATCAAATTAAATGGAGGGTATTATTATGTTACATAATATGAACTGGGACACTGTAATGAGACACAATAGTAATGAGACACAATATGAGGTGGAGACACTGTATGTCATAATGTGAATTGTGGTTACTGTGTGGCATAATGTGTATTGGCAGCCCTACAATGTGACATAATGTAAACTATGGTACTACTATGGTTCACAAAATGAAGTAAGGCACTATTGTGGGGCATAACATTAAATAAGGCATTACTGTGGTTCAGAAAAATGGATTAGGGCACATTAGGGAAATTAACAACTGCTGCTGATTGATGTCTCTCTAGAAGCATTGTGACAGGAACCCCTTCAAAATTTTGCTATGGGGTCCACACATTTCTGGTTACGCCCCTGGCTCAAATTGTAACTGAGTAAGACGTGATTAGTGTATTACAGAGCCTCGTTGCAATGTAAGGGTAACATTAATGTCATCATTACAGAATTTAACTCAGTTTTAGGGGGACATTTAATAAGCAGTGATAAGAGTGGAGGAGTGAGCCAGTGGAGAAGTTGCCCCATCTAACAATCAGCAGCTCTGTATAATTTAATAGTATGCAAATTATAGATGTTACTTCAGTGCTGATTGGTTACCATGGGCACTTCTCCACTGGCTCACTTCTCTGCTCTTATTACTGCTTAGTAAATGTCCCCCTTAGTCTTTTAGTGGCAAATGTATCAAATCTACTGAAGAGTCGGGAAGCGAGCCAGTGGAAAAGTTGCCCATAGCAACCAACCAGTACCTATCATTTTGTACAGTGTACTTGATAAACATTAACTACGTTTGAAACATTTCCCCCTTAGTCCTCATTTTACTAGGTGCACATTTACCATGGCACCTTAATTCTAAATCATTTTGTACATAAATGATTCCACCATTCTATATAAGGTTACTATAGCTTCTGAAATTTCATTGTCCAATACTTTTTAAGATAGTAATCTTGGTTGTAGTTAGTATTAGTAATGCTGGAAGGTATGAATTTCTGAATAGGGGGTCTATGTACTAAGCATTGGAGAGAGATAAAGTGGACAGAGATAAAGTACCAGCCAATCAGCTCCTAACTTCCATGTTACAGGTTGTGTTTGAAAAAATTACAGAAGCTGATTGGCTGGTACTTTATTTCTGTCCACTTTATCCCTCTCCAAGCCTTAATATATAGACCACTTGATCTGCTATAAATGGGTCAATTTATACATTATTAAAGGTATTTCTGTGGCTGATGCTAAACTGTATAATAATTCTACAATTACTTAGTACATACAAAGCATTGGTTATGTGAGTAATGTCCCCTTTGAAGAGAGCATGAGGATTCGCTCCATGATGACACAGCAGACAAGAATCACCAGGGGTCGTAGTTAGGCAGTGACAGTAGGGCAGTTGGAGTGAGGAACAACACAAGCGCTTGAGCAGAATATTTACTGTAACAAATAAAGAGCAACATTGTATTCATATGTGATATTTAGAGCTCTTTAATAATAAGAACTGTGACTTCCTGATGAACAACATAGAATTCAACTGAAAAATTAACAGGATTTCATAGATATTAATTTGTATTAATCAGCGGGGGCTATAATGCCTTTATTGGATGAGAAATCTTCAAAAAAAGAAGTGAGCAGTCCCTGTATAAAAGACCCCATGAGTTGCAGGAGGAAGAATGAAGAGTGTTTTGTGATAAGAGATAGGGGTCTATTCATAAAGAAAATGAAAAATTAATTGATACTTATCACTATACATTGCATCAGTTCGATGCAATATACTGCTGTTATAAGTAGCAATTCATGTATATTCACCCTTCTGGCGAAGCGATGCAGTGTCCGGGGCTCAAACAACACTCTCTTCTCCCCCACTGCGTTCTTTAAGTCAGCCGATGGGTCCTTCTGTGCATGCGCCGCCGGCGACCTCTTGGAAGGCCGCAGTACCTGATGGGAGGTCAGTGGGGAGGAGCCAGCACCGGGAGCAAACGGAGAGCAGAGAAGCATTGAGCTTCCCTGCAGTTACCACACCGCAGTTCAGGTTACACTATCCTGAGATCTCAAACCTGAACTTTCCACTCCGTCATGAATCACACTCACCATACTAACATACGGTGATGCGCTTCAGGCACGGAGCAGGGGGGGGCGCTGGAGAAGTCAGGGACTTCTCTACGATAACCTGCTCCATGAATAGCATGAAGCAGAGAAAAGCCCTGTTTTCTGTAAAACAGGGCTTTTCTCTGCTTTATGAATAGACCACATAGTCTGGCGCCAAACTTATCCCTGCAATGTATTGTGCTACACCAAAAAATGTGTCTACATCTTGTGGCTATGTTATTACATTTGCTTGCTCAGAGATCCCTTGTACACTTAGGGCCATGACCCATGTGTTAACTAGAGGTGAGCGGGTTCAGTTCCACAAGAACCAAACCCCCCTGAACTTTGAGATCCGAGCCCAGCTCAAGTTTTCCCACCTGCCTCGTTGACATCATTGATGCAAAAGTAATCATCCTGCTATCGGATTGTCGCAGGTTTTGGGTTCTATGTAAGTCCCCGGTGATCAGCACCATCTTCACTCCAGCATTGGGAGTGTACTGGATGGACGTGTCGTCTCAGTACTGTGTCTGCCTGGTGTGGTGTGGGGAGGGTGTTCCGGTGTGGTGTGTGTCTGCTGTATCTAAAAGGGGTGCACTCTCTGCTGTATTTGAAAGGGGTGCTCTATCTGCTGTATCAGTCCAGGTGTGCCCTGTCTGCTGTATCAGTCCAGGGTGCCCTGTCTGCTGTATCAGTCCAGGGGTGCCCTGTCTGCTGTATAAGTCCAGGGGTGCCCTGTCTGCTGTATCAGTCCAGGGTGCCCTGTCTGCTGTATCAGTCCAGGGGTACCCTGTCTGCTGTATCAGTCCAGGGGTGCCCTGTCTGCTGTATAAGTCCAGGGGTGCCCTGTCTGCTGTATAAGTCCAGGGGTGCCCTGTCTGCTGTATCTGAAAGGGTTAATCTTCCATCCATCCAGAAGCTCCGCCTCAGTGTAAAATTAAAATAATAAAAGCTAAGAAGAAAAAGCCTAAAATTAAAATTATTTATACATACAGTGTATATATATATATATATATATATAAATATATATATATATATATATATATATATATATATATTTGTGTGCTGTACCCCAGTGTACTATACAATTTTTATTTTATTTTCATAAGTACTGTGATACTGCTGGTCAGAGCACAGTATAGTATTTCCTACTCATACACGTATTGTGCGATGCTGTCGGTGAAGTCAACTGCAGTGTGTAATTATTATTATATAAAGTACATTTCTGACTCATTTGTGTGATGCGGTCAAATGTGGCATAAAATAACAATCAATGATTTAAATCAATGTGCTCAGCCATGCTGTAGTTTTAATTGATATGTTTATTTACTAACATTGGAGGCAAATCCATTATGCTTTTCTCTTGATTTCTTATTTATTTAATTTTAGTTAAGCTTAAAAAGATGTGCTTTTTTGGTGCGGGCGATCACTACAATATAACTGCATGTGCCTCTTATTATCAGCTAGCCTGTGATTATCTTTATTTTATTTTATTTTTTAACTATTGTTTATATATAATTATTTTGCTTCTCTTTCTTTTTACTAAACATAAATATAAATGTAGTCTTTTTATGTATGTATACTTGTATTTTATTATTAAAATGTTTTATAATCATATATGTTATTGTCAATAAGGCTTTTTTGTATCTATTTTGCTTATGTGGATCTATGAACCAAATACATCTGTGGAGAGCTGGCATCTGCACTGTTAATTTTATTAGTTACACCTGTCAACAAATTACATAGGTGATTATGGTTGCTGGCTGCTATATATTCTGAGGCAGCCTGTCATGGAGTCATATCTTTGATAAAGTCACGTGATCCATGATAAAACGCGTCAGGAGTCCTCCCCACACATACTGGACTGACCGCAAATCTCCTGGGGCACCTACTGTACACCCGCTTCGCTCCTGCTGATACTGCAGCGGGTAGCACACATCCAACCAGAGAAAAAAGTACCATCCACAGCGGGACCTTACGTCCGGTACTAAAATACATCCTCCAGCATAATACAGGATTGAGCACATTGTGGACTTACCCGAGGACGCTTGGGTTCACTGTCTCACTGGAGAAGTAATTTATTCACCTGTTTATCGCTGCACATAATACCGGCCGTGGGACATTGTGGTTTCTCTCTCATTGAACAAATTACCACTGCTAACAGTGCCATTCAGGAGTTACGCTTTATTCCATCATCAGTTACATATGTGCGCAAAGTAACATTGGGGGAGATGTATGAAAGTGCTCTGTGGTTTCTGCTGACCACAGCACACGTAAAGCCTGCATTTAGTGCTTCCTCTTAACGTATGAACGGCGTGTTAACGCCGTGTGCATTGGCGGCCGCGCGCCCCCGCCGCTTACCACTTCCCCACATTAGAGAATGGGAGACGAAGGGCAGAGGCAATGTATGATTGCCTCTGCTGTCACTTTTATTTTCCTAAAACCGTAGGGCCGGAACGCCTCCCCTGGGCAGGCGATGTGTGGAAACTGCATTTGTTTTTTGTTTTGTTTTTTTAATTATTTTAATTTGAACAATAAAATTTTATTGTTCACGCCTCCTTCTCCGAGCTGAACCACATGCCCGGCGAGCCTAATCGCGCTTGCGCCGCATGCTGCCAGCGGCGCAAGCAGGCAGTAGGAAAGAAGGGTGCATGCACAGAAAGCCTGCTGCACCGAAACAGCTTAGCCAATGTGGAAGAAGCACTATATCGGGTCAGGTGAGATAACGCCCTCCCACATCGGCAGGCACACATATCATACATTGTGGCGGTGAGTGCGGGCGTATCACCATGATAATGTGGTGATATGCCCCCAGGCACATAACATCCGTTAGGACATTTTTCACACATCACCCCCATTATTTCCAAGTGGCTAATAAGTGTGAAGTCGCCTCGGAAGTGACGTCCGCCGGGCCACCACACTAGGGCTAATCAGGTTGTCATGGTGATATCGCTGACGCCGCCACCTCCCCATGTACCCGGACTCCAAGCTCCCGGCTTGTACTCACGGCGTCCGTGTCCCCCTTCCTGTCCCGAGTGTGACGTCCGCCGGGTACCTCCACTAGGGCTTGTCCCCGTTACCATAATAAGCACTTTATGCTACAGCGATTCATGATTGTTTCAACCAGTTTTCCATTCTATGCTGTGATTAATCATTTCAGCTGATATAAACAGCTCCATTGGCTTGTTACTTTTGAAGCAATTTCTTTCTTCAGATTATATAATATAACGCGGCTTTCCAGTAAACAAGGGATATCATTCAACTCTTCTTTTTATATATATATATATATATATATATACTGTATATATATATACTGTATATATAATATATATATATATATATATATATATATATATATATACTGTATATATGTAACACCCTGCATCCGAAATGTAAAACATATACGGTCACAAATAAAAGTTTATGGGATTCCCATTATTAAAAATACCACTTAGTGGTAAAAGCCATTGAACTGCATATACCCTCATGGAGGGTAGAGATTTATATGGGTAACAACTGTATCACTCTCACGGAGGGCAAATGGTTTGAACTGAACGGTTGATGTCTCAGTGAGCTTATGGCCCCCAGGACTGGCCCACTGACAAACTTGTTGGGGGTTAATCGGAGCACCAATGGGGTGAGCGGAGCCAGCGTGTGGAGGAGAGTGGATGGCAGGACTGATCCGGGGAACCGAGGGAAAGGTTTGAAAAGGAGGAGTGCGGAGGACCGTTGGTAGTCTCTGAGGGGAGAAGAGGTGACAGCGGAGCTGCGCTGCTGGAATAGCGTAAGCGGCTGGGAGAACTGATGTAGCGTCTGTGGGCGAGCAGAAGAAAGAGAGCGGTCATACTTACCTCGATTCCGCTCCGGTTCCTCCCTGTGGTGCGGTGGCAAGGTAAACTGAAATAAAGAATGTGGGGACGGAGGAGTGAAGCTGAGCGGTGAGAGTTTCCTAGCGACGCCCTGCGGGAGTTGACAACACCCCAATTAACCAATCCCGGTTAAAGCATCATAGCAACTGTGAGTGACTCAACAGTGGAAAGCTCCATACACCCCATATAAGGTCAGGGGTGGGCCCGCAATAGACAGTGATAGAAAAAAGGGCCTCTAACAGAAGGGAGTTTACCACTAACATACATTGAAAGCTAAGCAGTCAGAAAAAGGGCATGATACAGAAGGGAATTTATTGAAATATAGCACCGCAGGATATTCCAGACTCTCAGCATAAGGAGACATTTCAGGAGTATTTACAAGCGAACATTGGTCAGGCCTGACTAGATTATATTGTGTTTTAAAACAAAAAGGGCAATCAGCAGAGTATAGTTACTCAAGTCCACATAGAGATATACTTACCGCAGCCACATCGTAGCTACATAGAGTGATGGACAGTGACGTCATTCATCCTGTCAGTGTATTAGCTGTAGGTAATGTCAGAAAGTTCTTCGCCCAGTAGACCGCTAAAATAATCAAGAATCCCAATATCAGTAATTCTGACGCAAATAAAGAATATTACTACCATAATCTCTAGTGAAGTGCGCTACCGCCAATTCCCTTAGCTTTAAAGGATACAGGACATAAATACACAGTACCGACTGAGGATTATCAAAAATATTCATTCCACAACAGCTCCGCAAGGGATAACTATATTATTCTCCTATATTTCGTCTGGAAGATATTGACCTTTAGAGACTTCATGTGCACCAACGGAATGGCCATAGTTTACTGCGCAGCATAGTTGTTTTGAGGGAAATGCAATATACGGGATAGTAGCTATTAAGAGATTGAGCTATATATATATATATATATATATATATATAATACCTTTATAAGTATTGCATTGAAGGTTAATGTTAAAAAGAATGTTGTTGCATGTATATTAACTCTTATTGTCCCTAAAGGAAAGAAGAATCTACGTAAATCGTCAATTGCAGTACAATAAATCTTGTATTTATTTGCCTTTGTATATCGATAATTATTGTTATAACATAGGGCTTCCTGTATTGCCATTAATGGTGATATTGATATTGGTAATTGTTTATTTAAAGTACCTATGAGCTAAAAATATTGTATAAATAAAGTGAATTATTTCAGTTATAACTACAAGTTACAATACATACACCAATCTTCTCTCTGCAAAGATCAAGAGGATCACAGAAAAGGTATCATCACTATAAAGTAATATTACATTGAGCGCAACCATACAAACGAAACCGGTGCTAGGGGCTATTTCCACACCACACCTTGTTTCAGCGTCACGTTCTGGTGCTCAGGACTCACTACGCAACATCTCCCTAGTTCTGAGCACCAGGAACCTAACATTATCACCAGCCATACAACAAAAAAGAAATAAAGCTTATTCTTTTTTGGCCCAGTCCAGTGTCTTGTCAAGAATCCAGTCCTGTCTAGAACTCAGTGTGCAGAATCCAGTCCGGTGTTTAAAAATCCAGTCCTGTCTAGAATTCAGTGTGCAGAATCCAGTCCGGAGTTTAAAAATCCAGTACAGTCTTGTCTTGTCTAGAATCTTGTCTTAGAATCATGTCTGGAATCATGTCTAGAATCTTGTCTAAGAATCTTGTCTAGAATCTTGTCTTAGAATCGTGTCTAGAATCGTGTCTTGTCTTGTCTTGTCTAGTTTGAAATCCTCCTATGCCTACTATGCAAGCCCTGCAAGCATCTCTCTCAGCCCTGAACTCTGCTTTCAGTGCTTTGAAACCTGAGCGGCTGGAAGTTTTGCAGCAATCCTTAAATCAACTGCAAAACCTTCTGACCAAAATTTTGCTTATTTTGCCAGAAGTTGTTGAGAGTTCATCCTATAAAGAGACTCTTGCTCACAGTATGGTGACAAGTGAATCCTCAGGTTTAATTAAAGAGAAAAAGTTTGAAAGTTTTCTGCGGCCCAGGCTCTCAGAAGAGGAGCGTCTGCGTCGCAGAAACTTAGATTTATGCCTATATTGTGGGGGTTTAGGCCACTATTTGCAGACCTGTGAGTAGCACAAGCCAAAGTGTGGTGACAAGTCTTGCCCTCTGGCCAAGTTTAGTCGGGATACAAGACCTACTCCTGTCTCTACTGTGGCAGAGGTACTTGTCACACAACCCACACTAAAAAGCACTCTGTCCTATAATTGGGGTCCTTGGGCTAGGGAGCCCCATTATAGAGTCAGGAACCAAAGGAGAATGTTTCTCTCCTCTCTTGATTTTCCTGTTGAGGCAAAGTTGCAAACCCCTGGAGTGGTGCCCGATGCCCAGGGTCCTGGAGTGGTGCCCGATGCCCAGGGTCCTGGAGTGGTGCCCGATGCCCAGGGTCCTGGAGTGGTGCCCAATGCCCAGGGTCCTGGAGTGGTGCCCGATGCCCAGGGTCCTGGAGTGGTGCCCGATGCCCAGGGTCCTGGAGCGGTGCCCGGTGCCCAGAGTTCTGGAGCGGTACCCGGTGCCCAGAGTTATGGAGCAGTACCCGGTGCCCAGAGTTCTGGAGCGGTACCCGGTGCCCAGAGTCCTGGAGCGGTACCCGGTGCCCAGAGTCCTGGAGTGGTACCCGATGCTCTAGGTTATAGAGGGACATCGAATATTATAGCTCAGGTGTCAATACCAGAAGGGGTCTCAGAAGCTGTTTCCCCAGGTAAGGACTTGAAAAGCGCAACCCCAGAAAGGGTATCTAAAACCAAAGTTCTAGAAGGGAACTCGAGAAGCAAAACCCCAGAAGGGATCTTTGAAGTAATATCCCCAAGTGGGGTCTCGAGAGACGCAGCCCCAAAGAAGGGTCTAGAGGTCGCTTCCCCAGGAAAGAACTTAAGAGGCATAGCGTTAGTGGAGGTTCTGAAGGTTATAGCTTCAGCAAAAGTCCCGGAAGTCATAGTCCCGGGAGAAGTTTCGATAATTATCGACTCAGAGAGGGAGGCCGACGGCTCGGTCCCAGAGAGGGAGGCCGACGGCTCGGTCCCAGAGAGGGAGGCCGACGGCTCCGTCCCAGAGAGGGAGGCCGACGGCTCGATCCCAGAGAGGGAGGCCGACGGCTCAGTCCCAGAGAGGGAGGCCAACGGCCCGGTCCCAGTAAAAGAATCCGAGGTGCTGGCCCCAGCGGGGTTCCCGAAGGCCACTGCCCCAGCGGGGTTCCCGAAGGCCACTGCCCCAGCGGGGTTCCCGAAGGCCACTGCCCCAGCGGGGTTCCTGAAGGCCACTGTCCCAGCTGGGTTCCCGAAGGCCACTGCCCCAGCGGGGTTCCCGAAAGCCACTGCCCCAGCGGGGTTCCCGAAGGCCACTGCCCCAGGTGGGGTTCAGAAAGTCACTGCCCCGGGTGGGGTTCAGAAAGTCACTGCCCCGGGTGGGGTTCAGAAAGTCACTGCCCCAGGTGGGGTTCAGAAAGTCTCAGCCTCGAGTAAGGTCAATAGTGACCAGGTCCTAGCAAAGCACTCTAGTCAGTCAGATGGGAAGGAAGCAGATCCTGACTCTGTTGATATCTCAACATCTATTATCTATGATGGGGACTTAGTTCAATTTCTGGCGCTTTACAAACACTATTACACCATTTTGTTGTCTAGACCATTTCTGGGCATCACTTCAGAGAACCTTGTGCTCTATCTGATATATTCCTTTAGAGGAGAGCCTTTTGAGTGGGCGACCAGCCTAATGAAAGCTGAAGATCCCATTCTTCAGGATCCCCCAGCATTTAGTGATGCAGTTATTAAAAGATATGGTTCCAAAGAAATTGGTTCAGGTTCCTCTAGGTCACCCGTCTAATCTGCTGAGAGTTCACCGTATACTGTAAACTCGGCACAAGAGTCTCAGCCCGTTTTGACTGCAGGATGTGCTTTTCTGTCTTCTTCTTATAGTAGTACTTTGCCTGAAAGTTCAGCTCCCAAGGTTAAGAAACCATTCTCTGATTTGAACCCAGCCTTGCTGGGAGGTACCATCAGTTCAGACAATGTTTGGGAATTACCTTGGTCAGACCTCAAGAACTTTGTAAAAATAAGAAGAAAAAGAAATGATTATTGACTCTTGCCTTGTTAAAAAAAAAAAAAAAATCCCTTGTCTTGTGTCCAGTGGCCACCGTCAAGGGGGGGGGGGGCACCATTACAAGCTGTTGCCACAGCTTGTTTCTGTTAGACCAGTGTGTCAGGTTTTTTTTTGTATCCCTTGTTTTGGGAAAGTCGGAATTTTGGGGTCCTTTGACCCCTCCTCAAGGGGGGGGGGGGTAATGTTATGAGCCACGGCTGTGGCTCATTCCTGTTTTGCATTTTATGTTAATACTTCTGTTTATGTTCCCCGTGGGTGTCATGGGGTGTTCGGAGCTCACCCTTAAAGAGAGGGTACTGTTATGAACCACAGGTAGTGGTTCATTCCTATTCTATGTTTAAAAATACATTGGGGATAAACCCCTGGTGTCCCCCAGCACACCGAGCTGTACCTGTACCAAGACATGAAAGACTATATATATAATAGAAATCCAGAGGTCTTAGTTACATACAGTTTGCAAACGTATGATAAGCCACCAGGCCCCGACAAGGCTCCTCTGATGCTGGTGGTCCCTAACTCTAGGTCTGGGCCTGGGGTGTAGAACCCCACAAACCGGCAAAGGCCAGCTAACCCCAGGGCAGCACAATGCGAGAAGGTAAAGTGTTAGTATGTGTTAATAAAGGAAAACAAAATCTATATACAAAAATTACTATACTAGTGAAAGTGTAATTAAAAGACCAGAAGGATTAATAAATATGTTAAGGGGGTGCTAAATAAGATCTTGCAGTTTGCTACCCCAAAGCAGCCCAGCCCCACCAATCCAGGGGGAACCGCACCCCAGACCCGCCCCAGGTACTAATAATAATAATAATAATAACAACCCTTCCGGGTAATATAACATAATGCCACATGATAATGGCATCTAAGCAAATGTATCCGAATTGAGAGCTAACTCACCTGAAGATACCCCCGGAATCTCCAAATGGCACTACAGAGACCAGCATACCCTCCAAACACTGGTCCCATCCATGCCCCTCATACTAACAGAACAAAATGTAAGTTGCTCAAATCAATTAGGAAATACAGTTCAGGTGCATGAAAGGGAGGGGGTAGTCTGAGCTAGAAATACTTTGGGGATAAACCCCTGGTGTCCCCCAGCACACCAAGCTGTACCTGTACCAAGACATGAAAGACTAAAACGGAATATGCTGCGCTATATAAGAAACTGTTAATAAATAAATAAATATATATAATAGAAATCCAGAGGTCTTAGTTACATACAGTTTGCAAACGTATGATAATCCACCAATTTTTGTATATAGATTTTGTTTTCCTTTATTAACACATACTAACACTTTACCTTCTCGCATTGTGCTGCCCTGGGGTTAGCTGGCCTTTGCCGGTTTGTGGGGTTCTACACCCCAGGCCCAGACCTAGAGTTATAGGGACCACCAGCATCAGAGGAGCCTTGTCGGGGCCTGGTGGCTTATCATACGTTTGCAAACTGTATGTAACTAAGACCTCTAGATTTCTATTATATATATAGTCTTTCATGTCTTGGTACAGGTACAGCTCGGTGTGCTGGGGGACACCAGGGGTTTATCCCCAATGTATTTCTAGCTCAGACTACCCCCTCCCTTTCATGCACCTGAACTGTATTTCCTAATTGATTTTAGCAACTTACATTTTGTTCTGTTAGTATGAGGGGCATGGATGGGACCAGTGTTTGGAGGGTATGCTGGTCTCTGTAGTGCCATTTGGAGAATCCGGGGGTATCTTCAGGTGAGTTAGCTCTCAATTCGGATACATTTGCTCAGATGCCATTATCATGTGGCATTATGTTATATTACCCGGAAGGGTTGTTATTATTATTATTATTAGTACCTGGGGCGGGTCTGGGGTGCGGTTCCCCCTGGATTGGTGGGGCTGGGCTGCTTTGGGGTAGCAAACTGCAAGATCTTATTTAGCACCCCCTTAACATATTTATTAATCCTTCTGGTCTTTTAATTACACTTTCACTAGTATATTAATTTTTGTATATAGATTTTGTTTTCCTTTATTAACACATACTAACACTTTACCTTCTCGCATTGTGCTGCCCTGGGGTTAGCTGGCCTTTGCCGGTTTGTGGGGTTCTACACCCCAGGCCCAGACCTAGAGTTAGGGACCACCAGCATCAGAGGAGCCTTGTCGGGGCCTGGTGGCTTATCATACGTTTGCAAACTGTATGTAACTAAGACCTCTGGATTTCTATTATATATATATAGTCTTTCATGTCTTGGTACAGGTACAGCTCGGTGTGCTGGGGGACACCAGGGGTTTATCCCCAATGTATTTCTAGCTCAGACTACCCCCTCCCTTTCATGCACCTGAACTGTATTTCCTAATTGATTTGAGAAACTTACATTTTGTTCTATTCTATGTTTATAAGTTGTCTTCCAGGCCAGGATTTCCCGTTGCTCTGGTTTAAGAAGATTCTTGTTTGCTGCCGGTGGTGAGTCTGTGTAATTGCAGCTTGTTCCCATGTGTTCAGCCTCACCTGTCTGATGATTGCACCTCTCAGTTGTGCAGCAGGGCAGCTGCACGACATAATTAATAAAGATTCTATGTTATATTCTGCTCAGTGCAATTCACAGATGCTGGTGATATTTCCTGGGTTCCAGAGTTCTTGAATTCTGAGCTAGTCCCTGCCAGTTCCTGAGCTCCTGTCTAGCAGTGTTTGTCTAGCTGCTTTGAGTGTCGGTTCCAGTGTCGATTCCAGTGTCGATTCCTGTGTCAGTTCCTGTGTCTGATTCCATGTCCTGCCGTGAAGCATTCCTGTCCAGAAGTCCTGTGGCTTTGTCTGTGCCTGGTCGAATATCTGGCTTCTTGGTGTCCACCGGTCTGTCGTTTGGGATTCTGCCTGTCCTCCAGTTCTGAGAGTCTGTGTCGGCTACATTGGGGGTTCCTGTCTGTTTGCCTGCATTTGTACCGGTTCCGTGAGTAGCGGCTTTGCCGCGTCCGTCGGCCTAGGCTGCAGTATTCTTTTGTTATATTTAGTTACTGGTGTTTTGCAGAGGGTTCTGCTTATGCTGTCACCGCCGGTACACAAAAGTATTGTGTCGGCGTGTGGACAGCATTTCCTTTGTTGTTCTTTTCCTTTGGCGGCGTGCCGCACATATATTTAGTTTTAGGGTAGTTAGTAGCCCCTAGCTTTCTGTTGTTTTAGTCAGAGGTCCCCTTGTTATTATCCTGTCTCGGTTCACGCCTTGTCTCACGCTAAGACCTGGGGGCATCGGAGTTGGGCAGACATAATCCGCCCTTCAAACGCAGCTGCCGTGGGCCCAAGAAACCATAGTCACTCAGGCGTGAACTGACCACACGGGTAAAACAACGGAGGTAGGGTGCTAGGGGCTATTTCCACAACACACCTTGTTTCAGCATCACGTTCTGGTGCTCAGGACTCACTACGCAACATCTCCCTAGTTCTGAGCACCAGGAACCTAACACTCAAGTCACGATTTTATTCTAGGAAGCAACGGCCAGGAGAGTCGTTAAGAGACTTTGCATTAAGTCTACAGGAAGCATTGAGAGATGTTAAAGAGATAGATGAGGTAGAAGTGAGAGAGGTGGATGAGGTCCTGGTAAATCAATTCATAGATGGAACCAGCTGTGAGAATAGTAAATCTCAACTGAAACTCTTGAGGCTACAAAAAGGGGGTGCCTCCTTCTTAGATTTTAAGGAGGCAGCAAATAAACTGATTGGTTCAAGTCAGCCAAAAGAGGTTTCTTTTCCTGAGATGCCAGGATATCAAGAATTTTCGGAAAATAGGATTGAGTCGAAAAAAACTGCTCATCAGAGTGTACAGGCTCCTAATCCTGATCCTGTACGATTATTAAAGGGACAAATGGAAGAGCTTGCGATAGGAATGGCAGCCATGAATAGAGAATTACAAAAGCTCAGTAAGCGCGCCCCACCTGAAAGGACAGAAACAAATTGGCGTACAGATCAAAGGAGACCCAGGAATGAGTGGTGGGATTCGCCATCAGGAAGAGGTCGTAGGCCCACTGACCGGTTTGATTCGCAGGGACGCCCTATCTGTAGGAGATGTAATGTCAGTGGACATGTCGAACGAGTTTGCCGGCAAGAAGAGCCTTTAAACGCCAGTACCCCGAGGCCGGAGACCAACCCTCGGGGGGAAACAACACAGTAGGTCCTACACCAGAAGAATGGTGCCCGCAATATGTCGGACAATGTCCTATAGTTAACATCCAAATTAATGGAGTACCAGTACAGGTTATGCTAGACACAGGTTCTCAAGTAACCACTATACAAATGAAGGTCTTCCAGCAATATTGGGGAGAAACTGGAATTATGCCACCCCCGCCAACTTGGCTCAGACTTTTTGCCAGCAATGGACTGAGTATATCATGCCAGGGATATTGTGAGTTTGATTTTAAAATTGGGCAAACCATCCTCCCGAAACAGGGATGTATTATTACTAACGTGGACGACCCAACCGTTCCCTCTATAATTGTAGGGATGAATGTGCTACAGAATTTCCCTGAGGAACTAATTGTTGCATTACAACTGGAATTATCCAATACACCGTCAATCTTTCAACAAGCATTACAGAAAACCATCAGAACCCTGCAAGGACAGCAACGGTTTGTTAATGCTTCAGGAGAAGTAGGAAAAGTAAAAATAGTAGACCAACGACCAGTGATTCTGCAACCCAACACGGAAACCATTGTGTGGGGAAAGGCTCGATGTGGACTCCAGGGAAATAATTATGATGCCAACGTGGAACCTTATAATGTGGCTCATCGTGATGACATTATAGTAGCGAAAGTTCTGGTTACAGTAAAAGGGGGACGAGTGCCTCTACGTATTCTTAATCCTTATGACTATCCAGTTAGATTATTTAAAATTCAAACCCTGGCTAAGCTGTTGTGGGTGACTTTTCAGGACATTGTCGATGTGGTTTCAATGCCCACTCAGATAAGTGTTGATTCGACAGAGTGTGATGGAAAGAAAGATATATCCCCTTGGTGGAGAGAAATACAGATAGGGTAAGAAGACACTGCAGAGGAGCTCAAGCAAGGAGTCCTGAAAGTTGTACAAGAAAACTCTGCCACTTTCAGTAAATACCCGGCTGATTTTGGATTAGTGGCCCAGGTTCAACATTATATTCTGACAGGGAATGCACCACCTATTAAGGAGCGATACAGACCCCTGACTCCAGCATTATATCAACCAGTGAAACAAATGCTGGAAGAAATGAGCAATTCGGGAGTGATAAGAGAAAGTCACAGCCCGTGGGCAGCCCCAATAGTGTTAGTAAGGAAGAGAGACGGAGACTTATGTTTCTGTGTAGATTACAGAAAACTTAACCAAATAACGCACAAAGACGCTTACCAGTTACCAAGAATTGAGGAGTCCCTGACAGCATTACAATCAGCCACTTATTTCTCAACACTTGACTTAACCAGTGGCTACTGGCAAATTCAAATGGCGCCTGGTGACCGAGAGAAGACAGCGTTCACCACCCCCATGGGACTTTATGAATTTGAAAGAATGCCATTCGGGTTTTGTAATGCGCCAGGGACGTTTCAAAGAGTTATGGAGCACTGCTTAGGGTACAAAAACTTTGATATGGTGCTTTTGTATTTGGACGAGATCATAGTTTTCTCAAGAACATATCAAGAACACCTAAAGCATCTACACAAAGTCTTCCAACGCTTAGCCGAGTATGGTCTAAAAGTTAAGCCCTCAAAATGCCATCTCCTAAAACACAGTGTACAATATTTGGGGCACGTTGTAAGTGCTGAAGGAGTGACCCCCGATCCGGAGAAAATTGCTGCCGTACAAAATTGGCCTGCACCGACCACCTTGAGAGAAGTGACAAAGTTTTTAGGGTTTGTAGGATACTATAGGAGATTTGTGAAGAGATTCGCTCACATAGCAGCCCCATTACATGAATTACTCCGTGGGACCCCTAGGATCCAACAACATCGAAACACTCATATAGTCTGGACCACTGTTCAACAAGCTGCCTTTGACCAATTAAAGTTACTACTAACTCAAACGCCTATATTGGCATATTCCGATTACAGCCAACCCTTTCAACTCTATACTGACGCCAGTTACCGCGGGTTAGGAGCTGTCCTGTCGCAAAACCAACAAGGAAAAGAACGAGTGATCGTTTATGCGAGTCGGAGCTTGAGAAAAACTGAAAGAAACGATGCAAATTATAGCGCCTTCAAATTAGAATTGTTGGCATTAGTGTGGGCTGTTACGGAAATATTTAAGAACTATCTAGCCGCCACTCCGTTCATTGCTTTTACCGACAACAATCCCCTCTCTCATTTGGCAACAGCTCATTTGGGGGCCATGGAACAGCGATGGTGCTCCCGGCTAGCTAATTACCAGTTCACTGTCAAGTATAGGAGTGGAAAGAGTAATGTTAATGCTGACGCTTTGTCACGACTATACGGTCCAACTGAAAGGGTTGATGAGGAGGATGAGTGGGAAGATGTTGAAATGCCAAAATTCCATGATCTACTTGTTCAGCAGTGCACAGTCGATGCAAGTACAAGACACCTTAAGTGTAACAGAAAGAGAACCTGAGGAGAAATGGCGTCAAATACAGCAAGAAAGCTCAATATTAACCAAGTTGAAAACGCTGTTGCTTTCAGGAAAAATGTTAAATAACTAGAGCGACAAATGATCGAACCAGAATTGCTAAAATTTTGGCATCAACGAGATCGTTTAAGGATACAAAGAGGACTTCTTGTTCATGGCGGGATTAATCCGAGAACACATCGCTCCGTCACGCAGATTGTATTACCTCATCAGAATAAAGACCTTTTACTCCAAGCATACCATGATCACTCAGGACATTTCGGAGCCCAAAATTGGAGGCTCAACTACGGAAAATATTCTTTTGGATTGGGATGAGAAAGGATATAGCTGACTGGTGCGCCAATTGTTCGAATTGTGTCCTTCGCAAGCCCGCTCCCACTAATCAGAAAGCCCCTCTTCATCCTATAACGACTACCCATCCACTGAAACTGGTGTCCTTGGATCATATCAAATTAGAGCCTAGCCGAACTGGATACCAGT
This sequence comes from Pseudophryne corroboree, assembly GCF_028390025.1. Taxonomy (NCBI): domain Eukaryota; kingdom Metazoa; phylum Chordata; class Amphibia; order Anura; family Myobatrachidae; genus Pseudophryne; species Pseudophryne corroboree. The sequence goes on along the minus strand of NC_086445.1, from coordinate 406,767,627 downwards.
ATGCTCTGACCATGATAGATCATTATTCGAAATTTGCTGTAGCTCTTCCAGTGCGTGATCTTTCCGCAAGAACCACTGCAGAACTACTCTGGAGAGCCTTTGTTCGTCCTTACGGGTATCCGGAAAATATACTAACTGATCAGGGGCCCGCTTTTGAGTCACGCTTGTTTCAAGAATTATGTACGTTATTCGGATGCAAGAAGCTAAGAACTACGGCATATCAACCCCAGTGTAATGGGCTATGCGAAAGGATGAATCAATCGTTGATCAGTATGTTAAGAGCGATTCCCGCAGCGGAGCGTCAGGAGTGGCCAACGTTGCTACCAGAGATTACCTTTCTGTACAATAACACAGAGCACAGCTCCACTGGATACACTCCATTTTACCTGCTATTCGGTCGGGAGGGCAAATTACCTGCAGATGTGAGATTAGACGTGCCTCAGGAAATTGCACAAGAAATAATTCCCCATACGGATTGGGTAAGAGAGCATCAGAGACGTTTAAAAACTGCACAAACTATTGTCAATCAAAGAATGGATCAGATGCGGAAGCAACAGGCCGAACGCTACAACGAGAAAGCTTTGGCTGAGTCTCTGAATATAGGTGATTGGGTTTTGAAGAAGAATAACCATCGACATAGCAAGCTGGACAGCTATTGGGAAATGATACCTTACCGAATAACAGAGATTCCACGGCCTGAGATAGCTGTCTATCGGATAGCCAAAGAGGATGGACGTTACTCCTTAGTAGTACATCGCAATCAGTTAAAAAAATACAAAAATCCAAATGTTCCAAAGGAAAGCGCTGGAAATGAAGTGGCAGAGAGGGTGAGCCCATGTATTGTATCCTTGCTCAATGACACTTTAACGGATGGGATGGGGCTGTTCTGGCCAGCATTAGTCCCTATTCCTCCAGGATCAACCCTGGTGACTGAAGAAATCTTATCACATGATATTGAAAAGGAAAGTTGTAACGTACATGATTCTAGGTTAATATTGCCTCATGAAACAGCATGTAATGAACCTGATACAGAATTCACTCCTTTACTGAGATGGTCAGAAAGGAGTACCCAGGGTATACTACCGTCTAGGTACAGATGTTAGCAATTCGCAGATATTCTTGTTTTGTTGAATTTTTTTGTAGTGATGTTCTAATTATAAGTTATGAGTAATCTAAAGTTATGCATGAGGACACGCATAGTTAAAGCCGGGATGTATGTAACACCCTGCATCCGAAATGTAAAACATATATGGTCACAAATATGCATAATATAGTGATTAAAGTAAAAGTTTATGGGATTCCCTTTATTAAAAATACCACTTAGTGGTAAAAGCCGTTGAACTGCATATACCCTCATGGAGGGTAGAGATTTATATGGGTAACAAGTGTATCGCCCTCACGGAGGGCAAATGGTTTGAACTGAACGGTTGATGTCTCAGTGAGCTGATGGGCTCCTGGACCCCAGGACTGGCCCACTGACAAACTTGTTGGGGGTTAATCGGAGCACCAATGGGGTGAGCAGAGCCAGAGCGTGGAGGAGAGTGGATGGCGGGACTGATCCGGGGAACCGAGGGAAAGGTTTGAAAAGGAGGAGTGTGGAGGACCGGTGGAAGTCTCTGAGGGGAGAAGAGGTGACAGCGGAGCTGCGCTGCCGGAATAGCGTGAGCGGCTGGGAGAACTGATATAGCGTCTGTGGGCGAGCAGAAGAAAGAGAGCGGTCATACTTACCTCAATTCCGCTCCGGTTCCTCCCTGTGGTGCGGTGGCAAGGTGAACTGAAATAAAGACAGCGGGCATCGAGGAGTGAAGCTGAGCGGTGAGAGTTCCCTAGTGACGCCCTGCGGGAGTTGACAACACCCCAATTAGTTAAAGCATCATAGCAACTGTGAGTGACTCAACAGTGGAAAGCTCCATACACCCCATATAAGGTCAGGGGTGGGCCCGCAATAGACAGTGATAGAAAAAAGGGCCTCTAACAGAAGGGAGTTTACCACTAACATAAATTGAAAGCTAAGCAGTCAGAAAAAGGGCATGATACAGAAGGGAATTTATTGAAATATAGCACCGCAGGATATTCCAGACACTCAGCATAAGGAGACAATTCAGGAGTATTTACAAGCGAACATTGGTCAGGCCTGACTAAATTATATTGTGTTTCAAAACAAAAAGGGCAATCAGCAGAGTATAGTTACTCAAGTCCACATAGAGTTATACTTATCGCAGCCACAGCGTTGCTACATAGAGTGATGGACAGCGACGTCATTCATCCTGTCAGTGTATTAGCAGAATGTTAATTAGGTAATGTCAGAAAGTTCTTCGCCCAGTAGACCGCTAAAATAACCTAGAATCCCAATATCAGTAATTCTGACGCAAATAAAGAATATTACTACCATAATCTCTAGTGAAGTGCGCTACAGCCAATTCCCTTAGCTTTAAAGGATACAGGCCATAAATACACAGTACCGACCGAGGATTATCAAAAATATTCATTCCACAACAGCTCTGCAAGGGATAACTATATTATTCTCCTATATTTCGTCTGGATGATATTGACCTTTAGAGACTTCATGTGCACCAGCGGAATGGCCATAGTTTACTGCGCAGCATAGTTGTTTTGAGGGAAATGCAATATACGGGATAGTAGGTGTCACAACTGAGGGCCTGAGCTGACGGGAGGCAGCCTCAGTTGTAGGGGCTGAGGTGTAGAGAAACCTGGGAGGTTGTATCAGACCCCTGGACATGTAAGTTACATGTAAGAAGATTGCCCGAAGGCGTGACCACGACAACCAAGATAAAAGTCAATGTTGTTTATTTGACAAACTCCATGCAACACAGCAGCAATAAAAGAGAAACATAAAATCAGCAGTTAAATGACACAGTTCCTGGGTACTACAGGATGGCAATGGCCACAGGGCTCTGGTAGTATGAGACAGTTCTTATTATCTTCTAGATGGAAAGTCCTTACCAGGCCCGACTGTAGTAATGGAGATAGCCCAGGATCATACCAGCTGATGTTCCATGGGAAGCTGGGCTGCTGTAGATAAAGTGGCTGCTGTGGGTACTGGTTGGAACCAGACAGATGTAGACACGGAGTGGATTACTGGATGGAACCAGCCAAATAATAAATGAAGCTTGAGAGCGATTAAATATGAATGATATATGGAGCTTGAGAACGGTGAAATAATAGTACCGGTGGTAAGTGGTAATCTGCATAAATGGTACCGGCACTTTAAGAAGAGCTGATCTCTGCTGGAAGCTAAGTGCTGGAAGCAGGTGAATCTGTAGCTGGAAACAGATGAGTCCCAGAGGACTGGAGAGTCAGGCTGCACCGCAGGTGGTAGACTGGAGCGGGTCTCTTTAGTGGAAGCTTGGAGACAGGAACTGGAACCTGGAAAACAACCACAGGAGAGAGACAGACTGGAACTAGGTTTGACAACCAAAGCACTGACGCCTTCCTTGCTCAGGCACAGAATACTTATACCTGCAGCAAGGTAGGGATTGGCTAGGCAATTATGCAGATTTCAATGGAGCAACGGATTGGTGAGAATTGAACAGGTAACAGAATCCAACATGGCTGCGCCCATGCAGTCACCTGGAGGGAAAGTTGGTTTGGTATTCCATGTGAGAACTTAGCAGCAATGGCGGCGCCGGCCGCAGAGGACATGAGACGCAAGACTGATGACTGCACACTAGAACCACGCGGACAACAGTGGAGGCCGCGGCTGGCATGAGGCGCCACTCTGATATCCTGTATACTAAGACACAGGAACGGCAGCGGAGGCCGCGGAGGACGGGAGACGCCATTCAGGAAGTAAACATGGCGCCGCTGTGACAGCGTCTCAGGATGACAGGTGTGGGAAGCAGAATGTGGACATCAGTATTACAGATGAAATCCGGCCCTGGAATGCTGAGCCAGCCTCAGGAGACATCTGAAAGGCAAGTAATGGCGTCCAGATACCCGGATCGTGACAGCACCCCCCCCTTTAGGAGTGGCCCCAGGACACTTCTTCGGCTTTTGAGGAAACTTGGAGTGGAAATTCCGAACCAAGGCAGGAGCATGGACATCTGAAGCATTGGTCTAAGAGCGTTCCTCAGGACCATAGCCCTTCCAGTCAATGAGATACTGCAATTGACCGTAACGGTGACGTGAGTCTAGAATCTTGGCAACTTCATACTCAACTCCTCATTGAGTCTGGACTTTCGGAGCCGGAGGAAGTGCAGAATGAAACCGATTCAGGATCAGCGGTTTCAACAGAGACATGGAATGTCCTGGGAATTTTCAAGAAGGGAGGTAACTGGAGTCTATTAGCAACAGGATTGATGACATGTTCAATTTTGAAAGGACCGATGTAACGAGGTGCAAACTTCATGCTGGGAACTCTTAACCTCAAATTCTTCATGGACAACCACACACGATCACCCACCTTGAGAGCAGGAACCGCTCTACGCTTCTTATCAGCAAACTTCTTTTACCTGAACGATGCTTTGAGCAGAGCCGCTCGTACATTCTTCCAGTTGTTTGCAAACTGACGCAAGGGGATATCCACTGCTGGAACAGAAGTTGCAGGAAGCGGTTGGAATTCTGGAACTTTAGGTTGGAATCCATAGTTAGTGAAGAATGGTGTTGAAGAAGATGAGGAATGATATTGGTTGTTATGGCAGAACTCGGCCCAGGGAAGTAGTTGAACCCAGTCATCTTGAGAGGAAGACACATAGATGCGGAGGAAGGCCTCCAAGTCCTTATTCACCCTCTCAGTTTGACCATTGGTCTGAGGATGGTTAGCTGTGGAAAACTTTAGTTTGACTTGGAGGGATTGACACAAACTTCGCCAGAATTTGGCTACGAATTGTACTCCTCGATCTGAGATGATCTCTTCAGGAAGACCGTGGAGTCGGAAGATCTCTTGTATGAACACTTGAGCCAACTTGGAAGCTGACGGAAGACCGGTGAGAGGAATGAAATGTGTCATCTTGGTAAACCGGTCAACTACCACCCAGATGGTATTGAACTTGTTGCACATAGGCAGGTCTGTAACAAAGTCCATCGACAAATGGGTCCACGGTCGACGGGGAACAGATAATGGAACCAGTTGCCCCGCAGGCGACTGGCGGGATACTTTGTGTTGGGCACACTTTGGGCAAGATGCAATAAACTCCATGACATCCTTCTTCAGAGTTGGCCACCAATAGGACCTAGAGATAAATTCAAGGTTTTTTTGAATGCCTGTATGTCCGGCAAAACGGGAAGCATGGGCCCAATGCATGAGCTTCTTCCTTAACGCCGGCTTCACAAAACTTTTCCCTGGTGGGGGCATAGAGTCCATCCCTACCGTGGAGAATGCCAACGGATTAATAATAGGATGCTTGTCTGAAGACTCTGACTCATTTTCTTGCTCCCATGAGCGGGAAAGGGCATCGGCCTTGCGATTCTGAGAGCCCGGACAGAACTGGAGTTTAAAGTCGAACCTGGAAAAGAAAAGTGCCCATCTGGCCTGACGAGGGTTAAGACATTGTGCGCTTTTCAGATATAAAAGATTCTTGTGGTCGGTAAGTATAGTGATTGAATGAGAAGCTCCCTCCAACAGATATCTCCACTCCTCTAGAGCGAGCTTGATGGCTAGCAACTCCTGGTCGCCAATGGCATAGTTGCGCTCAGCTGGGGAGAACTTCCGGGAGTAGAAACTGCAAGGATGTAGATGGCCATCTTTAGCCCTCTGGGATAACACCGCTCCTACTCCAACGGAGGAGGCATCCACCTCTAAGATGAAAGGAGAGTCGATGTCGGGCTGTTTCAGAACTGGTGCAGAGATGAACCATTGTTTTAATAGATGAAAAGCTTGCGTAGTTTCTTCAGACCACTTGGACGGATTAGCACCCTTCTTAGTCAACGCAGTGATAGGCGCCACAATGGTGGAAAAGTCTTGTATAAACTTTCTGTAGTAATTGGCGAACCCTAAGAACCTCTGGACCCCTTTGAGGGTTAAGGGTATCGGCCAATTCTGGATTGCTTGTAGTTTCTCAGGATCCATCTCTAGTCCGGAACCGGACACAATGTAACCTAGAAATGGAATGGATTTGACTTCAAAGACACATTTCTCTAATTTGCAATAGAGATGATTGACACGGAGACGGGACAGAACCTCCTTTACCCAGAAACGATGTTCCTCTAGATTATTGGCAAAGATGAGGATATCATCTAGATAGACCACGACATGGCGGTATAAGATGTCTCTGAAGATCTAATTCACGAAATGCTGGAAGACAGCTGGAGCGTTGCTCAATCCGAAGGGCATGACGAGGTACTCATAATGTCCATCACGGGTGTTAAAGGCGGTCTTCCACTCGTCACCCTCACGGATCCGGATGAGATTGTAGGCACCCCTCAAATCCAACTTTGTAAAGATGGTTGCTCCGCTAACTCTATCGAAGAGCTCTGTAATCAGGGGTAAAGGATAACGGTTCTTGACGGTAATGTCGTTCAAACCTCTGTAGTCGATGCACGGCCGCAGGCCACCGTCTTTCTTCTTTACAAAAAAGAAACCTGCGCCAGCTGGAGAAGAAGGTCGAATAAAACCCTTTGCCAGATTCTCTTTGATGTACTCCTCCATGGAATGCGTCTCTGGTAAGGACAACGGAAAAGTTCGGCCTCGAGGTGGAACCTTCCCTGGGATGAGATCAATTGGACAGTCCCATTCCCTATGAGGAGGAAGGACATCAGCAGAAGCTTTACTGAACACGTCCGTGTAGTCTTGATATGGAGGAGGTGGCACATCAGACGACCTGGAGGAGGAAGAACAAACAGGAAGTACTTTAAACAAACATGTCTCAGCACAGGAGGGACCCCATGCCAGTATTTGCGTAGTCGTCCAGTCAATCGATGGATTGTGGAGACGGAGCCATGGAAGGCCCAAAACCACTGGATGTGTGGCTCTTGGAATCACTAGAAAAGAAATAAATTCTGAATGAAGAACTCCCACTCTCAGACGAACTGGTAGAGTCCTTAGAGAAATAACTGCGTCAAAAATCTTACTGCCATCCACGGCAGTCAAGGAAATGGACGAGGGAAGTCTCTCGGTGGGTAGGGACCACCGTTTAACATATGCTTCAGTCATGAAATTCCCAGCTGCTCCGGAATCTAGGAGGGCAATGACGTTCCTGTAACGTTGAGCAATTTGAAGCGAGACTGGGAGGTTACAATAATGAGGAGATGGAGAGGAGATCATTACTCCTAGCCGGCCCTCTCCCTGGCGAGCTAGGATTTTGAAGTTTCCCGAATGTTTGGGACAGGCATTGATGGTGTGAGACGGAGCTGCACAGTAGAGACAGAGAGACTCAGAAAGACGCCTTCGGCGCTCAGCAGGAGATAGACGGGAACGACCAATTTGCATGGGCTCATCTTTGGATGGAGACGGTTGACGAGGAGGAGGAGCAGAAGATTTTGGAGCAGATGATCTTCCTCGCTCAGTTGCTCTTTCTCTGAACCGTAGATCAACTTTCATGCATAGTGAGATTAGCTCATCCAACTTAGAGGGCAAGTCTCTGGTAGCTAACTCATCCTTGATGCGCTCAGATAAGCCATGCCAGAATGCAGAATACAGGGCCTCGGCGTTCCATGCCAGTTCGGATGCCAGGATCTTGAACTGTATAAGATACTGTCCCATAGTACGCGATCCCTGGCGTAAACGAAGAATCTCAGATGTAGCTGAAGTTACCCGGCCTGGCTCGTCGAAGATGCGCCTGAATGTTGACACAAAATCAGTATAGGAGGACAGCAGGGTATCAGACTTCTCCCATAACGGTGATGCCCAGTCAAGGGCTGAGCCACTGAGAAGAGAAATAATGTAGGCAATTTTAGTATGATCACTGGGGAAATTGCCAGGTTGTAGCTCAAAATGGATTTCACACTGGTTGAGAAATCCCCTGCAGAATCTTGGAGATCCGTCAAATTTTGCTGGCGTTGGAAGATGAAGACGTGGAGCAGAAATGGGTAAGGTGGGTGGGGTTACAGCTGGAGTCACTGTGGGTGACGCACCGGACGCGCCTGATCCACAATGGGTTGTCTGAATCCCATCCAGCCGAGTAGAGAGATCCTGGAGACAGCGGATGATGTGGCCCTGTGCAGCCTCCTGATGTTCAAATCTGGCTGCCAGTTCTTGCATCGGCCAAGCCGCTTGATCCTGATCTCCGGCTGGATTCATTTGGTCAGTGCTTACTGTCACAACTGAGGGCCTGAGCTGACGGGAGGCAGCCTCAGTTGTAGGGGCTGAGGTGTAGAGAAACCTGGGAGGTTGTATCAGACCCCTGGACATGTAAGTTACATGTAAGAAGATTGCCCGAAGGCGTGACCACGACAACCAAGATAAAAGTCAATGTTGTTTATTTGACAAACTCCATGCAACACAGCAGCAATAAAAGAGAAACATAAAATCAGCAGTTAAATGACACAGTTCCTGGGTACTACAGGATGGCAATGGCCACAGGGCTCTGGTAGTATGAGACAGTTCTTATTATCTTCTAGATGGAAAGTCCTTACCAGGCCCGACTGTAGTAATGGAGATAGCCCGGGATCATACCAGCTGATGTTCCATGGGAAGCTGGGCTGCTGTAGATAAAGTGGCTGCTGTGGGTACTGGTTGGAACCAGACAGATGTAGACACGGAGTGGATTACTGGATGGAACCAGCCAAATAATAAATGAAGCTTGAGAGCGATGAAATATGAATGATATATGGAGCTTGAGAGCGGAGAAATAATAGTACCGGTGGTAAGTGGTAATCTGCAGAAATGGTACCGGCACTTTAAGAAGAGCTGATCTCTGCTTGAAGCTAAGTGCTGGAAGCAGGTGAATCTGTAGCTGGAAACAGATGAGTCCCAGAGGACTGGAGAGTCAGGCTGCACCGCAGGTGGTAGACTGGAGCGGGTCTCTTTAGTGGAAGCTTGGAGACAGGAACTGGAACCTGGAAAACAACCACAGGAGAGAGACAGACTGGAACTAGGTTTGACAACCAAAGCACTGACGCCTTCCTTGCTCAGGCACAGAATACTTATACCTGCAGCAAGGAAGGGATTGGCTAGGCAATTATGCAGATTTCAATGGAGCAACGGATTGGTGAGAATTGAACAGGTGACAGAATCCAACATGGCTGCGCCCATGCAGTCACCTGGAGGGAAAGTTGGTTTGGTATTCCATGTGAGAACTTAGCAGCAATGGCGGCGCCGGCCGCAGAGGACAGGAGACGCCAGACTGATGACTGCACACTAGAACCACGCGGACAACAGTGGAGGCCGCGGCTGGCATGAGGCGCCACTCTGATATCCTGTATACTAAGACACAGGAACGGCGGCGGAGGCCGCGGAGGACGGGAGACGCCATTCAGGAAGTAAACATGGCGCCGCTGTGACAGCATCTCAGGATGACAGGTGTGGGAAGCAGAATGTGCACATCAGTATTACAGATGAAATCCGGCCCTGGAATGCTGAGCCAGCCTCAGGAGACATCTGAAAGGCAAGTAATGGCGTCCAGATACCCGGATCGTGACAGTAGCTATTAAGAGATTGAGCTATATATATATATATATATATATATATATATAATACCTTTATAAGTATTGCATTGAAGGTTAATGTTAAAAAGAATGTTGTTGCATGTATTTTAACTCTTATTGTCCCTAAAGGAAAGAAGAATCTACGTAAATCGTCAATTGCAGTACAATAAACCTTGTATTTATTTGCCTTTGTATATCGATAATTATTGTTATAACATAGGGCTTCCTGTATTGCCATTAATGGTGATATTGATATTGGTAATTGTTTATTTAAAGTACCTATGAGCTAAAAATATTGTATAAATAAAGTGACTTATTTCAGTTATAACTACAAGTTACAATACATACACCAATCTTCTCTCTGCAAAGATCAAGAGGATCACAGAAAAGGTATCATCACTATAAAGTAATATTACATTGAGAGCAACCATACAAACGCAACAAGTATTAGAGGGGTACATATATATATATATATATAGATATATATATATAGATATATACATTTTAACAAATTAAGTGTCATATGTGTCATTTATGTGATATGTACTTATGTTATACACGTTTTAATTGCAATATTCATTAAATGTTTTATGCTTATTCCCGGGTCTCCATTTGTTTGAAATTGAGGACCGAGCGATCACATGAGAAGGGAGGTGTGCCCTAAACTTCTTGGTTAGGGGGCTGGCAGTGGTGCATCGTAAATCAAGGTGTTAGCCTATGGTCGGCAGGGGGCGTGTTAGCAAGGAAAAGGTATCTAAGGAGTTGTTTGTGGGTGTCGAAGTCTCTTTGTCCTGGGATTTTGGTGAGTGCACAGTGCTGCATTTTCATTTACCTTTCCTCTTTCAGCTGCTTTTCTCTCCTTCCTTCCTTTTCAAATCTCACCTTACATGTAAATTTTCCTGTTGTGTGCTTTGCAACCTCTATCCCTTTTGGGATATGTGGTGTTATTAGTATTACTTGTTCAAGTTAGGAATCTACATGCTTAGCAGGGTAGATTAATTAATCTCAAGGGGCCCAGGGACATTGTTGCTAGGTTCATTATTTTTATCAGGGCAGCATTCTTTAGGATTGTTTACAGTGGGTTACACTTCTATGGTGGTTGCCGACTGACGCTGTTTTCCTACCATCCTACATGGCCGCCATCAGCCCCCTGCTCTCCTGCACCCCCAGTCTATTGCCTACCTCACCAGGGTCTGCAATGCCGTGTCCCCGCCAGTCACCTCAGGTCCCTGCCCACTACCGGAGTGCCGCGGACCATCCCGCGAAAGCTATGGCTGCTGTCCTCCTCCTGGACCCCCTGCTTCTGTGACAGCATGCGGACATAAATATCTTGTTCACGGATGGGGTCAGCGTTGCGCCCATGATCCGTGTCAGGCCCAGATGCGGCTCACCCAAAGTGGGGGCAGAGCAGCAGGGGTCACCATCTCCCAGCACCGGGGAATCCTCTGGTTCCCCGGCGGCCCAGCAGGAGGATCCAGGCATCACTTGCCCGCAATCATGTCGCGGGCGGGCACGCATACTGGGATGCAGACTCAGCCCCCCTTCCAGGACTGCATCTGGTCCGCGATCAAGCTCCAGATGGATGCGCCCTTCCAGAGATGGGGGTGCAGCGGGGGGACCGGCGGAGTGCGGCGCTGGGGTACCCTCCCGGACCCTGGCACTTCGGTAGCTCCATCGGGTCCCCACCCTCCTGTAATCTCATCGCGAGCGGCAGCGGACAGAAGGCAGCAGTGAAAACCCCTGGGCACCAGGGGAAAAGGACACAGGATGCAGGGGGCACACCAGCGGCGGAGGGGAGGGCCTTGCAGGGGTCTTATCTTGCAGGGAAGGACACCTTAACCCGGCATTAGCTTCGGAAAGTCCCATGAGAGGGGAAAAAAAACAGCAACTAGCGGCACAAGGGGAGCCCATGCAGATAGGGGGAAGGCAAGCAAAGCGGTTCAGACTCATGCTGGCAGCCAGAACAATTCACAGGTGCCAGGTTAAGCTGCGCGAATTGGCATGGGAAAGTAGACACGCATCTCCCCCTTTTACCAGGGGCCCAACAGGGGTTGAGCCAGCAGATCTAAACCCAGTGGTTGCGGGCGACAACACCATAGCTATGACACGGCAACAGGACCCCATGACAGCACTAGCTGCAATATCTGCATTAGCAACGGTTTTGACGCCGTTCTGGTCCACGCTAGGCCTGGCTGCAGCAGAAAATTCACCCATTATGCCAGGTAGCAATAACACGCAAGGTGCAGTCCAATAAGCGCAGTTGTTAGGAGCAGTGACTCCGGCCCTAGGACATCACGCAACAACGGCTGTTGAGACCTCTCCCGTGGTCAGCGCGGGTGTTCTGGTAGTGCAGGAAACCGTAAAGGGTGAGGAGGATGTGTTTCCATCTGTTTCAGATTACGTTACTGAGGATGACGAGCAACGGGATGTGGATTCGGATGAGAAGTCGTCCACGGGTACCGCCGCGACCAGCGCATCAGATTCATCAGGTGGGTCTTTGTCAGGTTCTAGCACTTTGTCTAGTGCCCACAAAGAGTGTAAACTGGAAGCCAGGCATGCTAAACATGAGGCCAGACGACATGCTAGACAGGGGCACCGCGTGCACAGGCATAAAAGACAGAGGGAGGATAACTCAGAATCAACAGTGGTGAATTGCGAGAACACTGCAGTATTGCGCAGTTTGAGGGAGACTTGCCGCACCAATATACGCAATGGCCATTATGTTGATATGTTTGTTTTAACAGAAAAAGTTAAAAAGGCTTTCAAATCAGCCGGGGCGAAAGGAGAAAGCAGCATAGACACAGTCAAGTCATATAATAATTGGCTAGCAGGGTTTTGCTTATTTGCAGCGTGCTCTCTTGAGACACGCCAAGAGGAACACATAAATGTTATCAGGTACCTCCACCTAGTGCATAGTATGCAGCTTTCTTCCCGCAGCATGGTGTGGCGTACTTATGATGAAGAGTTCCGCCGGAAGCAGGACGGCAGGCGTGTTATGACCTTATGGTCAAAAAACATTGAGATTTGGCTGAAGGTCACAGAATCACCTGTGGGCGACGATTCAGCCACAGGTTAGGAAACCGAGATCAAGGGCAAATCTCCAACGTTCGCCAAAATACGTAGCGAATGTCGGGCGGAAAATGCTTTGCTTTCAACAATGCTTCCTACACACAAGGTCGCAGGTGTCGTTTTCGCCATCTCTTCATGCACTGTGGGGGCACCTATCCCATTTCGCAATGTTTCAAAGCTGGGGCGCAGCAGAAGCCCAGCCCTACGGGTAAGTCCGCAGATCCTAAGTAAGGCGGGTCCCCTGTTCATCTTGGGGCAATGTCCAAATGGCTGGCCTGGTACCCAGATGAATGGGACGCTGTATTTTTGTCCAACGGTTTTAGATTTGGCTTCCAATTACCGGTTCAAGGAAAGGGTTTTTACAGGTTCGCCTCGGCACCTTAAGTCCGCAAGCGAGTTGCTGCAGGTGGTGCGAGATAAAGTTGCAGTAGAAGTTAGGTTAAGCCGAATGGTAGGGACGTTTGCTAAGCCACCCATTCCCGATTTGGTTCTGTCACCAGTGAGAGTAGTACCATCAGTAGTTTCTTCGGTGGTGTCTCAGTCATTCGATGAGGCCTTGGAGGTAGTCCATGCTTACGGCCCGGGTGCCCTCATGGCTAAGGTGAATGTTGAATCAGCTTTCTGTCTGCTCCCCCTACATCTGGAGTCATTTCGGTTCATGGGTTTCCGCCTTGACGATGGGTACTACATCGACAAGCGCATGCCGATGGGATGCTCAGTGTCATGCGCGTTCTTTGAACATTTCAGCACTTTCCTCCACTGGTGCATTGAATACTCCTGTGGGCATGGGCTAGCCCACTACCTGGATGACTTCTTCTGCGTCAGCCCCGCCAATTCAGATAGGTGCAGTTTCCTGATTTTCTCATTGCAATCACTCTTCAGTCACTTTGGGGTTCTCATTGCAAGTGACAAAACGGAAGGACCAGTGTCCTGCCTGTCATTTCTGGGCATTGAAATCAATACCCGCGTAGGATTGAAAAAGCCTACCCAGAGATAAGGTGGACAAATTGCGGGCAGCATTAGCAGATTGCGTAACAGCTCATAAAATTTCCCTTTCGACAGGCGCAATCGCTGTTGGGTCTGTTGAAGTTTGCTTGCAGAGTTATTCCCATGGGTAGGGTGTTCTCCCGGATATTAGAGAGGGCCATGGCCGAGGTCGCAAAGCCCGTACACCTAATACGGCTGTCATCTGAAGTCAGGAGGGACATGGCTATTTGGGTCTCCTTCCTGGAGGATTTCAATGGGGTCAGGCTTTGGCAGCCTCGGTCGCTGACAATCTCCAGCTCCAGCTTTTCACGGATGCTGCTGGGTCTTCAGGTTTCGGCTGTTACCTCAACGGGGCCTGGTGTGCGTGCACTTGACTGGTCGAATGGCTGGATAAGGGTTTGACGAAGGACTTGCTACTTCTCGAGCTTTTTCCAATCATAGTCTCCTTAGAAAGCTGGGGGGAGAGACTGCGCAATCAAATAATAATCATGAGGTTTGATAACGTGGGGGTGGTGCATGCAGTCAACCAGCAGCGCGCAGCTTCCCTACCTTCTTTGCGTCTCCTTACGCAGTTGGTCCTTACATGCCTGCATTGTAACATCACTTTTAAAGTGCGTCACATGCCAGGGGTCGAGAACAAAATAGCAGACGCTTTGTCTCGGATCCATTGGTCCCGGATTCGTGCATTGTCAACTGATGCTGACCAAGTGGATATGCCTTGCACCTCTTATGTTTGGCAGGTAAACAAGCCGGAGGCCTCAGCCGAGTGGGCATAGCACCAGCTACGTTGCAGTACTATCCCCAGGCATGGAGGGAATGGGAGGCATATGCCTGCGGCCACAGGTAGGCAGGTAAGAGTGGGCATCGCCCAATGCTTTCTTTTATTTGGAGTCATTACGGGGCGGGCAGATCCAAAGCATATGTCACGTGAGCTCTGGCAGGGATTTCCTTCTGTACCAAATTAAGGGGCATCCCCGACCACACCAAAAGCTTTTTAATTACCAAAGCCCTTAAGGGATGGGCAAGGAACTCCCTAACTGCAGCAGACCAAAGGAGGCCCATGGATACCCAGTTGCTCCCATCAGTATTAGAAGCAGTCGGGGGGATTGCGCATTCGCGGTACGAGACATTGATGGTACAGGTTGCTTTTACTATAGGTTTTCATGCAGCCCTATGGGTATCTGAGCTTGTCGCACCCGCCAAGCGGAGGAGGCGATTTTACTCCAATCAGATGTCCTGATGGGTGAGGGGTCAGTGCTTGTTAGGATTCGGCGATCCAAAACCGACCAGTCTGGTCGGGGTGGGTGAATTTCATTGCCCTTGTCAATGGACCAGCGAATCTGCCCGGTTGTACTGGCTTACTTATACGTGTTGCAGCGCCCAGACATTGGCAGCTCATGGCTAGTGCATCAGGATGGGTCAACAATACAAATTCGGTTGGTTCCTTAAGCGATACGTTTCAAGCATCGGCCTCTCACCACAAGACCTTGGTACACACTCATTTTGCATTGGAGCAGCCACTTCAGCAGCAGCAGCAGCACCAGCAAGCTGTTCAATTGCGGAAATCAAAGCTTTGGGTCGATGGAAATCGGCCAGTTACAAGCGTTATGTTAGGCCATTGCTGTAATTTACGATTGCCAAGTCGCGTTGTGTTATTTTATCTCTGTTTACGTTTGTCATGTCTTGTCTTGTTTGTTCCCCCTTGTCCAGCCTACTCGGGCTTAGCAACTCGCCATTGTTGGCAATGGTGGGTCTTGAGTGATTTGAATATTTTTACCTGAACTGACGAACCCAATTCGGCTAATTTGGCTATATATAATTCGAACAATTCGGTCCTAGTCACATCCCTCAGCAGGTTTTTCATCATTTCATCTCGCGCCAAGTTCACCTGTGTTAACCTCCGCCCCATGCCTTTCCTCTTGTGTCTCATGTCATTTACGTCTCTTTAGCAAGATGGCAAGCAGGGTATTTTCACATTTTTCTTTTGGCAGATCCTCAATTTAATGTAGCCATGCTCTTTGGGACGCATTATTAATTTTCTTCTACTACCCTCCTTTTCAGGTCCACGTTTTGATCCTCGGGTTTGTTGGATTGTAGGCGGGGAAAGCACTGGGAATTGTAAGTTCCGGCAGAGTGCGCTGGTTTGGTTTCTGGAGTATGCAGCGGCAGGGCCGTCTTAACAGCAGTGTAGGCCCCTGGGCACAGCAATGCACTGGGCCCCCTACCCATCCTCCGGCAGTAGGGGTGGGGGGTGCTCTCAGTGGCAGCTTTGATGTCCTGCGGGCGGTAGGGGGTGTTTTATCTTCCGCTCAGTATGTAGGACCTGGAGCAGTAATTTCTGCTAATTACTACTTTACTGCACAGATGGGGCTAAACTGTGGAGGGGGCATTAGGCTGAATGAAGAAGTCCTGGTTCATGACGTCCAGGGTGGTAGGGGGTGTTTAATACGTAAAGGAGGGGTGGATAGTGGAGTGGGCTTAATATTTATCATTTTCCGGTGGGAGGGCAGTTAGCTTGACTGCAGATATCTCAAGTTCCTGAAAATATATTTCTTAGCTTTGAATGGGATAAAAAAAAACTAGAGAGTCCCACCTTGCAGAAGGTGTTGGGGATTTGGAGATCAGAGTTCAGGAGCCAGAGCAATTCACCAATGAAAATCTAAAACTGCATATTAGGCGTGTGGAGCTGGAGCAGGGACCAGCTGCTGGAAGGCTGATATCTGTGGTTCTGGGTATAGTAGAGACAAGCTGCCAGTGTCCACTGAAAGGGGAGAGTCCCAGCTTTAGGATTATACCTGCAGAAAAACTCTAAGTCAGACAGAACCTGAGATATCTGGCTGGGAAGAGCAATTAACAGGCTTGGATAGGGACCACCGATTTTCAAAAACCTGGTACCCCTGGAAAGAGGGGACCCTCAGCTATCAACCTAGGGCCCTTATACTCATGGGGCCCTTGGGCAAGAGCCCATTGAGCCCATACGAAAAGACGGCCCTGTGCAGCGGAATTCTTTTAGGCCTCAATTGTTACAGCTAGTGCAACGCTTTGGAATTCTGCGGGTGCTGGTTGTGCACTTGGGTGGAAACGATTTAGGTCAGGTTTCCACTATTGAACTGCGATGCTCCATACTGCAGGATTTGTAAATTTTCCTGGGAGCTTGGCCTGTGTGCAAGATAGTCTGGTCTTACATTGTCCCACGTCAGGCCTGGCGTGGGGTGTGAAATTTACCGGCAATTGATGAGGCTCGGAAAAAGTTAAATGCAGTAGCAAAGTTTGTGTTAGCAAATGCGGGAGGCATAGTGCCCCAGTCGCAAATTCAGTACCGCTTTAAGAGCCTTTACCGGGAGGAAGAGGTACATTTGTCAGATGAAGGTTTATCTTTGTTTGTTGAGGATCTGTTTAGGGTGGTGTATCTGTTTGTTTAGCTAGTATGGTGGTGCGGGTCAGAAACTTGCTGTGGCGGGAAAGAACGGCAGTTTTGCCAGTCCGTGAGCAATTGGTTATTTGAGGTGCACTCCCCTCCTCACTAGTAGTTAGCTATATCACCCCGACGGGGGACAGTATCACCACCTGGCAGGTGGGTAGTTCAGCGAGGCTGTGTTGATACCTTCTTGTTTGATTGTGTTGCTTGTTCAGAGGCAGAACTCTGGGAGGCAACGGAGTCATCTGCCGCCGGGCTCCTGCTCTGAAGGGGGGCACCTCTCCTCCCATTCTGTGACACCATTGAATTAAGTTAATTGATAGCTGTCGCTGTATTTTCAGTGGCCGACTTCCTCACTGGTCCCTGCACCTTACAAATCACACCCTCTTTATTATACTGAATATATACATTTTACAAGTATCACACCCAGGATTAGAAACCACACCCTATTACAATGGAAACAGACACCTTACTTATGAAGCTGTTTGCTCCTGTATAGGAAATACAGTATGAGAATTTTAACTATATGAAGATACTTCTCTGACAATTACACGTAACTTCATATAGTTAGAATTCTCATGCTTCCTCTACAGGAGCAAATAACGCCATCAGTAAAGTGTCTGCTGCAAATTTAACAGGTCATGGGTTCTAATCCTGGGGATGACTGCTAAGAAATGTGTCATTTACAATAAAAGACAATTAAATGTATAAATACAGTATATACATTTTTTTCAGAACACTCCATACATACACACACACACACACACACACACACACACACACACACACACACACACACACACACACACACACACACACACATATACACACACACACACACACACACACGCACACTTACATAAATATATTTATCTTAATATAGGAAATAGGGGGGCGCCAATATTTATCTTGCCTCCGGGCCACTTTGACAAACTTACGCCACTGTGCTTGTTATATGGGCACACTGGGCGATCTACGCGTGCAATGCTTGTTTTGTGTTGTTGAGGTCTGAGCATTGCAGACTTGGGATTTCTTGCCGTCCTTTCTTTGCCACCATACATCTTTAACGCAGCTCTAGTACAAAGATTAATCTTATGTTTTAAATAAATTTGCTAACAGTTTCTCTGCCAAATCTATGTCTCCGTGTCTTATTTTATGAGAGTTATTGCAATTTATGGTATTCACCAATGGCACACCTCAGCCAATAGAACGTTTATACATTGCTTCTCCCACGAGCACTGCTATTTTTTAAATTCTTCATAAAATAGCATAACACAATTAAAAATAGTACTAATAGAATGACCTATAGACAAATAATAGGTTATCTTGGGTTATAATTAAAAAGTGTCATACTGCTTGCAGCAATGTAAAAAATAGTGTATTAGTATTAGAGATGAGCGCCTGAAATTTTTCGGGTTTTGTGTTTTGGTTTTGGGTTCGGTTCCGCGGCCGTGTTTTGGGTTCGTACGCGTTTTGGCAAAACCTCACCGAATTATTTTTGTCGGATTCGGGTGTGTTTTGGATTCGGGTGTTTTTTTCCAAAAACACTAAAAAACAGCTTAAATCATAGAATTTGGGGGTCATTTTGATCCCAAAGTATTATTAACCTCAAAAACCATAATTTACACTCATTTTCAGTCTATTCTGAATACCTCACACCTCACAATATTATTTTTAGTCCTAAAATTTGCACCGAGGTCGCTGTGTGAGTAAGATAAGCGACCCTAGTGGCCGACACAAACACCGGGCCCATCTAGGAGTGGCACTGCAGTGTCACGCAGGATGTCCCTTCCAAAAAACCCTCCCCAAACAGCACATGACGCAAAGAAAAAAAGAGGCGCAATGAGGTAGCTGTGTGAGTAAGATTAGCGACCCTAGTGGCCGACACAAACACCGGGCCCATCTAGGAGTGGCACTGCAGTGTCACGCAGGATGGCCCTTCCAAAAAACCCTCCCCAAACAGCACATGACGCAAAGAAAAAAAGAGGCGCAATGAGGTAGCTGACTGTGTGAGTAAGATTAGCGACCCTAGTGGCCGACACAAACACCGGGCCCATCTAGGAGTGGCACTGCAGTGTCACGCAGGATGGCCCTTCCAAAAAACCCTCCCCAAACAGCACATGACGCAAAGAAAAAAAGAGGCGCAATGAGGTAGCTGACTGTGTGAGTAAGATTAGCGACCCTAGTGGCCGACACAAACACCGGGCCCATCTAGGAGTGGCACTGCAGTGTCACGCAGGATGTCCCTTCCAAAAAACCCTCCCCAAACAGCACATGACGCAAAGAAAAAAAGAGGCGCAATGAGGTAGCTGTGTGAGTAAGATTAGCGACCCTAGTGGCCGACACAAACACCGGGCCCATCTAGGAGTGGCACTGCAGTGTCACGCAGGATGTCCCTTCCAAAAAACCCTCCCCAAACAGCACATGACGCAAAGAAAAAAAGAGGCGCAATGAGGTAGCTGACTGTGTGAGTAAGATTAGCGACCCTAGTGGCCGACACAAACACCGGGCCCATTTAGGAGTGGCACTGCAGTGTCACGCAGGATGTCCCTTCCAAAAAACCCTCCCCAATCAGCACATGATGCAAAGAAAAAGAAAAGAAAAAAGAGGTGCAAGATGGAATTATCCTTGGGCCCTCCCACCCACCCTTATGTTGTATAAACAAAACAGGACATGCACACTTTAACCAACCCATCATTTCAGTGACAGGGTCTGCCACACGACTGTGACTGATATGACGGGTTGGTTTGGACCCCCCCCAAAAAAGAAGCAATTAATCTCTCCTTGCACAAACTGGCTCTACAGAGGCAAGATGTCCACCTCATCTTCACCCTCCGATATATCACCGTGTACATCCCCCTCCTCACAGATTATCAATTCGTCCCCACTGGAATCCACCATCTCAGCTCCCTGTGTACTTTGTGGAGGCAATTGCTGCTGGTCAATGTCTCCGCGGAGGAATTGATTATAATTCATTTTAATGAACATCATCTTCTCCACATTTTCTGGATGTAACCTCGTACGCCGATTGCTGACAAGGTGAGCGGCGGCACTAAACACTCTTTCGGAGTACACACTTGTGGGAGGGCAACTTAGGTAGAATAAAGCCAGTTTGTGCAAGGGCCTCCAAATTGCCTCTTTTTCCTGCCAGTATAAGTACGGACTGTGTGACGTGCCTACTTGGATGCGGTCACTCATATAATCCTCCACCATTCTATCAATGTTGAGAGAATCATATGCAGTGACAGTAGACGACATGTCCGTAATCGTTGTCAGGTCCTTCAGTCCGGACCAGATGTCAGCATCAGCAGTCGCTCCAGACTGCCCTGCATCACCGCCAGCGGGTGGGCTCGGAATTCTGAGCCTTTTCCTCGCACCCCCAGTTGCGGGAGAATGTGAAGGAGGAGATGTTGACAGGTCGCGTTCCGCTTGACTTGACAATTTTGTCACCAGCAGGTCTTTCAACCCCAGCAGACCTGTGTCTGCCGGAAAGAGAGATCCAAGGTAGGCTTTAAATCTAGGATCGAGCACGGTGGCCAAAATGTAGTGCTCTGATTTCAACAGATTGACCACCCGTGAATCCTTGTTAAGCGAATTAAGGGCTGCATCCACAAGTCCCACATGCCTAGCGGAATCGCTCCCTTTTAGCTCCTTCTTCAATGCCTCCAGCTTCTTCTGCAAAAGCCTGATGAGGGGAATGACCTGACTCAGGCTGGCAGTGTCTGAACTGACTTCACGTGTGGCAAGTTCAAAGGGCATCAGAACCTTGCACAACGTTGAAATCATTCTCCACTGCACTTGAGACAGGTGCATTCCATCTCCTATATCGTGCTCAATTGTATAGGCTTGAATGGCCTTTTGCTGCTCCTCCAACCTCTGAAGCATATAGAGGGTTGAATTCCACCTCGTTACCACTTCTTGCTTCAGATGATGGCAGGGCAGGTTCAGTAGTTTTTGGTGGTGCTCCAGTCTTCTGTACGTGGTGCCTGTACGCCGAAAGTGTCCCGCAATTTTTCTGGCCACCGACAGCATCTCTTGCACGCCCCTGTCGTTTTTTAAAAAATTCTGCACCACCAAATTCAAGGTATGTGCAAAACATGGGACGTGCTGGAATTTGCCCATATTTAATGCACACACAATATTGCTGGCGTTGTCCGATGCCACAAATCCACAGGAGAGTCCAATTGGGGTAAGCCATTCCGCGATGATCTTCCTCAGTTGCCGTAAGAGGTTTTCAGCTGTGTGCGTATTCTGGAAAGCGGTGATACAAAGCGTAGCCTGCCTAGGAAAGAGTTGGCGTTTGCGAGATGCTGCTACTGGTGCCGCCGCTGCTGTTCTTGCGGCGGGAGTCCATACATCTACCCAGTGGGCTGTCACAGTCATATAGTCCTGACCCTGCCCTGCTCCACTTGTCCACATGTCCGTGGTTAAGTGGACATTGGGTACAACTGCATTTTTTAGGAGACTGGTGAGTCTTTTTCTGACGTCCGTGTACATTCTCGGTATCGCCTGCCTAGAGAAGTGGAACCTAGATGGTATTTGGTAACGGGGGCACACTGCCTCAATAAATTGTCTAGTTCCCTGTGAACTAACGGCGGATACCGGACGCACGTCTAACACCAACATAGTTGTCAAGGACTCAGTTATCCGCTTTGCAGTAGGATGACTGCTGTGATATTTCATCTTCCTCGCAAAGGACTGTTGAACAGTCAATTGCTTACTGGAAGTAGTACAAGTGGGCTTACGACTTCCCCTCTGGGATGACCATCGACTCCCAGCGGCAACAACAGCAGCGCCAGCAGCAGTAGGCGTTACACGCAAGGATGCATCGGAGGAATCCCAGGCAGGAGAGGACTCGTCAGACTTGCCAGTGACATGGCCTGCAGGACTATTGGCATTCCTGGGGAAGGAGGAAATTGACACTGAGGGAGTTGGTGGGGTGGTTTGCGTGAGCTTGGTTACAAGAGGAAGGGATTTACTGGTCAGTGGACTGCTTCCGCTGTCACCCAAAGTTTTTGAACTTGTCACTGACTTATTATGAATGCGCTGCAGGTGACGTATAAGGGAGGATGTTCCGAGGTGGTTAACGTCCTTACCCCTACTTATTACAGCTTGACAAAGGGAACACACGGCTTGACACCTGTTGTCCGCATTTCTGGTGAAATACCTCCACACCGAAGAGCTGATTTTTTTGGTATTTTCACCTGGCATGTCAACGGCCATATTCCTCCCACGGACAACAGGTGTCTCCCCGGGTGCCTGACTTAAACAAACCACCTCACCATCAGAATCCTCCTGGTCAATTTCCTCCCCAGCGCCAGCAACACCCATATCCTCCTCATCCTGGTGTACTTCAACACTGACATCTTCAATCTGACTATCAGGAACTGGACTGCGGGTGCTCCTTCCAGCACTTGCAGGGGGCGTGCAAATGGTGGAAGGCGCATGCTCTTCACGTCCAGTGTTGGGAAGGTCAGGCATCGCAACCGACACAATTGGACTCTCCTTGTGGATTTGGGATTTCAAAGAACGCACAGTTCTTTGCGGTGCTTTTGCCAGCTTGAGTCTTTTCAGTTTTCTAGCGAGAGGCTGAGTGCTTCCATCCTCATGTGAAGCTGAACCACTAGCCATGAACATAGGCCAGGGCCTCAGCCGTTCCTTGCCACTCCGTGTGGTAAATGGCATATTGGCAAGTTTACGCTTCTCCTCCGACAATTTTATTTTAGGTTTTGGAGTCCTTTTTTTACTGATATTTGGTGTTTTGGTTTTGACATGCTCTGTACTATGCCATTGGGCATCGGCCTTGGCAGACGACGTTGCTGGCATTTCATCGTCTCGGCCATGACTAGTGGCAGCAGCTTCAGCACGAGGTGGAAGTGGATCTTGATCTTTCCCTAATTTTGGAACCTCAACATTTTTGTTCTCCATATTTTAATAGGCACAACTAAAAGGCACCTCAGGTAAACAATGCAGATGGATGGATTGGATACTAGTATACAATTATGGACGGGCTGCCGAGTGCCGACACAGAGGTAGCCACAGCCGTGAACTACCGCACTGTACTGTGTCTGCTGCTAATATATAGACTGGTTGATAAAGAGATAGTATACTCGTAACTAGTATGTATGTATAAAGAAAGAAAAAAAAACCACGGTTAGGTCACTGGTATATACAATTATGGACGGGCTGCCGAGTGCCGACACAGAGGTAGCCACAGCCGTGAACTACCGCACTGTACTGTGTCTGCTGCTAATATATAGACTGGTTGATAAAGAGATAGTATACTCGTAACTAGTATGTATGTATAAAGAAAGAAAAAAAAACCACGGTTAGGTCACTGGTATATACAATTATGGACGGGCTGCCGAGTGCCGACACAGAGGTAGCCACAGCCGTGAACTACCGCACTGTACTGTGTCTGCTGCTAATATATAGACTGGTTGATAAAGAGATAGTATACTCGTAACTAGTATGTATGTATAAAGAAAGAAAAAAAAACCACGGTTAGGTCACTGGTATATACAATTATGGACGGGCTGCGGAGTGCCGACACAGAGGTAGCCACAGCCGTGAACTACCGCACTGTACTGTGTCTGCTGCTAATATATAGACTGGTTGATAAAGAGATAGTATACTCGTAACTAGTATGTATGTATAAAGAAAGAAAAAAAAACCACGGTTAGGTGGTATATACAATTATGGACGGGCTGCCGAGTGCCGACACAGAGGTAGCCACAGCCGTGAACTACCGCACTGTACTGTGTCTGCTGCTAATATATAGACTGGTTGATAAAGAGATAGTATACTCGTAACTAGTATGTATGTATAAAGAAAGAAAAAAAAACCACGGTTAGGTCACTGGTATATACAATTATGGACGGGCTGCCGAGTGCCGACACAGAGGTAGCCACAGCCGTGAACTACCGCACTGTACACTGGTTGATAAAGAGATAGTAGTATACTCGTAACAACTAGTATGACGACGGTATAAAGAATGAAAAAAAAACCACGGTTAGGTGGTATATAATACAATTATGGTTGGACGGACTGCCTGCCGAGTGCCGACACAGAGGTAGCCACAGCCGTGAACTACCGCACTGTACACTGGTTGATAAAGAGATAGTAGTATACTCGTAACAACTAGTATGACGACGGTATAAAGAATGAAAAAAAAACCACGGTTAGGTGGTATATAATACAATTATGGTTGGACGGACTGCCTGCCGAGTCCCGAGTGCCCAGGCTCGAGTTTTCCCGCCTGACTCGGAAACCCGAACGAGACAAAAAGTCATCATCCCGCTGTCGG
Organism: Pseudophryne corroboree; assembly: GCF_028390025.1. Classification (NCBI taxonomy): domain Eukaryota; kingdom Metazoa; phylum Chordata; class Amphibia; order Anura; family Myobatrachidae; genus Pseudophryne; species Pseudophryne corroboree. The sequence continues at coordinate 406,743,304 of NC_086445.1, read as the reverse complement.
ATTCTCGCGGGATTTGGATTCCATATAAGGAGCCGCGTGTCGCGGCCATTTTCACTCCAGTCTCGGAGAATGTAGTAAGAGGACGTGTCTCCGTCCTCAGTGTCTGTGTGAGGGCGGGAAAGTGGGGTGGCGAGTCTTGTGCTGTGTTGTGCTGCTCAGTCCAGTCCAGTGTAGTCAGTGTCTTATGCTGCATCAGTCCAGCCAGTCACAGTGTTGGTGTCCTCTGCTGCTATATGTCCCCAGTGCTACTGGCTGTTGTATAAGTCTCTTGCATTTTTGCTGTGTTGTCTTGCATCATACCAGGGGTAGTGTCTTGTGCAGCATCAGTCCAGTGACCAGTCACAGTGGTGGAGTCCTCTACTGCCATATATCCAGTGTAGCTGTATAAGTCCCTTTCAGTGGTGCTGTGTTGTCCTGCATTAGACCAGGGTAAGTGTATTGTGCAGCATCAGTCCAGTGACCAGTCACAGTGGTGGTGTCCTATGCTGCCATATAGCCAGTGTAGCTGTATAAGTCCCTATCAGTGGTGCTGTGTTGTCTTGCATCAGACCAGGGGTAGTGTCTTGTGCAGCATCAGTCCAGTGACCAGTCACAGTGGTGTTGTCCTCTGCTGCCATATATCCAGTGTTACTGCCGTATTATTCCCGTGATACTGGCGTATAATTCTCGTGATATTGCCGTATAATTCCCGTGATACTGGCGTATAATTCTTGTGACATTGCCGTAAAATTCTCAGAATACTGGTGTATAATTCCTATGATATTGTCGTATAATTCCTGTGATATTGCTTGTATAATTCTCGGAATACTGGCGTATAATTCATGTGATACTGCCATATAATTCCTGTGATACTGGCGTATAATTCCTGTGATACTGGCATATAATTCCTGTGATATTGCCGTATAATTCATGTGACATTACCGTATAATTCCTGTGATATTGCCATATAATTCTCGGAATACTGGCGTATAATTCCTGTGATATTGCCGTATAATTCCCGTGATACTGCCGTATAATTCCAGTTATCCTGCAGTTATTCCATATAATTCCATATAATTCCGTATAAATCCAGTCCAGTGGTGCTGCCATATAAGTTCAGTGGTGCTGTCCTATGCTGTATATTATTTACTCCAAATTAATTGGTTATTAATATTTAATCCAAATAATTTTTACAGGGTTTGCCCTGTGAGGTGTAGAGGTACGCTCTGTTGTGCCGCATATTGTGTTATATAACTCCAGAGAAATAATGGAGAACAAACATTTGGAGGATAAAATAGGAAAAGATCAAGAACCACTTCCTCCTAGTGCTGAAGCTCCTTTCACTAGCCATGACATAAATGATGAAAAAAAAGTCATCTGCCAAGGGCGATGCCCATTGTGATAGTAGAGGGCATGTAAAATCCAAAAAGCTAAAGTTCAGTAAAAAGACCCCAAACATTTTTTTAAATGGTCTGATGAGAAATGTAAACTTGCCAATAAGCTGAGGCCCTTGTCCTATATTCATGACTAGTGGTTCAGCTTCACATGACTATGGAAGCCCTCATAACTGAGGCCTTGACACTTATTTTGGTGTTAGTCCGGTATCTGCCATTAGTGCAGTGGGGCAGTACGTTTAGTTCCTGTTTTGACGTCACAAACACGCCCTGCATTCGGTCAGCCACTCCCCCGTTTCTCCAGCCACTCCTGCGTTTTTACCAGGCACGCCTACATTTTTTAGCACACTCCCAGAAAACGCTCAGTTACCTCCCAGAAATGCCCCTTCCCTGTCAATCACTCAATGATCAGCAGTGCGACTGAAAAGCGCCGCACGAACACCAGCAAATCTACTAAGTTTTGTGTTAAATAACTTAGCGCATGCGTGCTGCGTACCATGCGCATGCGCATTTTCCACCTAATCGGTGCATTGCGAAAAACGGCAACGAGCGAAGAACTCGGAATGACTACCATTGTGTCCCCGGTACCAAATCCCATCTAGATTCCACTTCACTAGGCAAAAGATAGTGTCTAGTTAGACAGTCAATAGATAGACACCATATGTTAGATGGACATTAGGTCGACAGGACAAAGGTGGTCATTCCGAGTTGTTCGCTCGTTGCCGATTTTCGCTGTTTTGCGATTAGTCGCTTACTGCGCATGCGCAAGGTTCGCAGAGCGCATGCGCTTAGTTATTTTACAAAAAAGTTAGGTATTTTACTCACGGCATAACGAGGATTTTTCATCGTTCTGGTGATCGGAGTGTGATTGACAGGAAGTGGGTGTTTCTGGGCGGAAACTGGCCGTTTTCTGGGCGTGTGCGAAAAAACGCTGGCGTTTCTGGAAAAATCGCGGGAGTGTCTGAAGAAACGGGGGAGTGTCTGGGCGAACGCTGGGTGTGTTTGTGACATCAAACCAGGAACGAAACTGACTGAACTGATCGCAATGGCTGAGTAAGTCTGGAGCTACTCAGAAACTGCTAAGAATTTTCTATTCGCAATTCTGCTAATCTTTCGTTCGCAATTCTGCAAAGCTAAGATACACTCCCAGAGGGCGGCGGCTTAGCGTGTGCAATGCTGCTAAAAGCAGCTAGCGAGCGAACAACTCGGAATGAGGGCCAAAAAGTCGCCAGGGTCAAAAGGTCGACATCAAAAAGGTAGACGGGACAAAAGGTCAACAGGGTCAAAAGGTCGACATGAAAATGGTCAACATAAAAAAAGGTAGACACCATGTTTTTTGCATTTTTGTGGTTTGTGTGGATAGTTTTGTCATCTGGGACTCCCAATTGTAGAAAGGCATACTCTTGCGAGGCTCGCTTCACTCACCACACTTCGGGCTCAGTGGCTCGCTGTGCTCGTTACAAGGTTTATAACCAACTCTATGCCGACATAGATAGAGAAGGTATGAAATAGTCCAAAAACATTTGAAATTTAAAAAAACATTTGTCTATCTTTTTTATATCGACCATTTTCATGTCGACCTTTTGACCCTGTTGACCTTTTGTACTATACCTTTATCATGTCGACCTTTTAACCCTGTCGACCTTTTGACCCTGTCAACCTAATGTCTGTCTAATATATGGTGTCTATCTATTGACTGTCTAACTAGACACTGTCTATCTATCAACTGGATACCATTTAGATGTATAATTATTAATTACACTGATTTTGCCAATTTATTCCAGTCATTTGGACGTATAATTACACTGATTTTGCCAATTAATTACACTTATTTGTATGTATAATTATTAATTACAGTGATTTTGCCAATTAATTCCAGTGATTTGGATGTATAATTACAGTGATTTAGCCAATTAATTCCAGTGATTTGGACGTATAATTATTAATTACAGTGATTTTGCCAATTCATTCTGGTGATTTGGATGTATAATTACAGTGATTTTGCAGTATAATTCCAGTGATTTGGATGTATAATTATTAATTCCAATGATTGTGCCAATTAATTCCAGTGATTTGGACGTATAATTCCAGTGATTTGGATGTATAATTCCAGTTGGAATTATTTGTATCGCTTGGCTTAGTCATACAGCTACCTCATGGTACCTCTTCAACATCTTTTCATGGGGTGTAGTATGTGATGCCAGCGGTCGGGCTCTCGGCAGCCAGCATACCGGTGCCGGAATCCCGACCACCGGCATACCGACAGCTGGGCAAGCGCAAATAAACCCCTTGCGGGTACGGTGGCATGCTACATGCACCACGCTATCTATTCTCCCTCCAGGGGGGTCATGTACCCCCAAGAGGGAGAAAAGATATTGGTATGCCAGCGGTCGGGATTCCGGCACCGGTATGGTGGTTGTCGGAAGCCCGGCCACCGGCAACCTGAATACCACCCCTTTGCATGAGGTGCTGTTTGGGGCCTAGTTTATGAAAAGTGTCATCCTGTCTGACACTGCCGTATGAGTCATGGGGTACTGCTGCATTAGTCCTGGGTACTGCAGTATAAGTCCACCAATTGCAGAATTTTTTTAAAATGACAGGAGCATGCTGGAGATGCTGTCAGTGGACCGAACAATTGCGGTCCACTCTCGACATTCAGCCACTTCGTGACACTACTAGATGGGCCAGGTGGTTGTGTCCCTTCGCTTAGTCATACAGCAACATCGGTGCACCTTTTTTTCTTCTTTGCATCATGTGCTGTTTGGGGTCTTTTTTTGATATCTGCCCTCCTGTCTGCTACTGTCTTGTCATTCCTAGATGGTCCAATTGTTTGTATCGCTTGGCTTAGTCATACAGCTACCTCATTGCACCTCTTCTACATCTTTGCATGAGTTGCTGTTTGGGGCCTAGTTTTTGAAAAGTGCCATCCTGTCTGACACTGCAGTGCCACTCCTAGATGGGCCAGGTGTTTGTGCCGCACACTTGTGTTGCTTAGCTTGGTCATACAGCCACCTCAGTGCAACTTTTAGGCCTAAAAACAATATTGTGAGGTGTGAGGTATTCAGAATAGACTGGAAATGAATGTTATTGAGGTTAATAATACCGTAGGAGCAAAATTACCCCCAAATTCTGTGATTTTAGCTGTTTTAATGTTTTTTGCAAAAATCATCCAGAACCAAAACCAAAACCAAAACACGAAAGGGTGGTTTTGGCAAAACCAAGCCAAAACCAAAACACGAAAGTGGAATTAGAATCAAAACCAAAACACAAAACACGAAAAGTGCCAGCCGTACATCTCTAGTTATAGGCATCCGTAATGAATAATGCCACTTAGATGTTTAATCTCGTAAGTATCTTACCCAAAGAGGGTAGGGATCCTCCCGTTGAATAGCGTACACTCCGTGAAGGGATTAGGAGTAGTGATTCGGAGAAGGAAAGCCGCTCCTGGTCAGAAGATCTCTATCCAGCCGTGCGTCCACAGACTGGAAAGCTGGTTAGATCCGGCTACACCAAGCCGGGTGTGCAGCAGCTAGAGTGCATTGTGACATGCAGCCAGCAGCAATCACTGTCGAGATTCTCTCCTTCAAGTAGAAGGGTAATTGTGAGTGAGCTGGATCAAGTAAGCAGCAAGTGAATTGTGGTGAAGAGCAACAAAATGGTATTTGTCGGTATGTCCTGGATGAATAAAAGCCGAAACCTCAACAGTGGACCTGTATGAGTCGTAATGGGTAGGAAAAAAACTGTGTTCCCTAATGCACACCGAGTGAATAATATTACTATATAATAATAGTCAGATAATACGGAGATCTTAGTTGCGTATATCTGCAGATATAGGGTTAAGCCCCCAGGCCGATCGACAAGGCTTCTCCGTCACTGGGGGTCCCTAATACTAGGTATGGGCCTGGGGTGCAGGACCCCACAATGTCGGCACAGGTCGGCCACCCCAGGTCAGCACACAGGTGAAAATTAATAGGGGTTAATAAGAAGCACAGAAGTGCTATGTAAGTGGTGTGATTAAAAAATATATACAAAGTGATAGGAAAAATAATAAGTGTTAATAAAGTGTTAGGGTGTGCCGACCTGCAACAGCCCACCCATACCGACACAGGGGCCACTGCACCCCACACCCACCCCATAAATAATTACATATATATATATATCTGGGTTAAATTCCCAGTGTAAGGCCACATGGTAATGGCATTTGTGCCATTTTTTTTTTTTTTCCTACACAGAATTACCCCTCCCCTTTTAGCACCTGAGTGACATTACAATCTGATTGAGCAGCTTCCCACCTTGTGTATTGTATATAGAGAGGCACAAATGGGTCAGCATTAGGAGGGATTGCTGACTCTAGTAGTGCCATAGGGGAAGTCAGGGGTATCCCCAGGTAAGCTGGCTCTCAGATGCTGTAGGTGCCATTACCATGTGGCCTTACACTGGGAATTTAACCCAGATATATATATATGTAATTATTTATGGGGTGGGTGTGGGGTGCAGTGGCCCCTGTGTCGGTATGGGTGGGCTGTTGCAGGTCGGCACACCCTAACACTTTATTAACACTTATTATTTTTCCTATCACTTTGTATATATTTTTTAATCACACCACTTACATAGCACTTCTGTGCTTCTTATTAACCCCTATTAATTTTCACCTGTGTGCTGACCTGGGGTGGCCGACCTGTGCCGACATTGTGGGGTCCTGCACCCCAGGCCCATACCTAGTATTAGGGACCCCCAGTGACGGAGAAGCCTTGTCGATCGGCCTGGGGGCTTAACCCTATATCTGCAGATATACGCAACTAAGATCTCCGTATTATCTGACTATTATTATATAGTAATATTATTCACTCGGTGTGCATTAGGGAACACAGTTTTTTTCCTACACAGAATTACCCCTCCCCTTTTAGCACCTGAGTGACATTACAATCTGATTGAGCAGCTTCCCACCTTGTGTATTGTATATAGAGAGGCACAAATGGGTCAGCATTAGGAGGGATTGCTGACTCTAGTAGTGCCATAGGGGAAGTCAGGGGTATCCCCAGGTAAGCTGGCTCTCAGATGCTGTAGGTGCCATTACCATGTGGCCTTACACTGGGAATTTAACCCAGATATATATATATGTAATTATTTATGGGGTGGGTGTGGGGTGCAGTGGCCCCTGTGTCGGTATGGGTGGGCTGTTGCAGGTCGGCACACCCTAACACTTTATTAACACTTATTATTTTTCCTATCACTTTGTATATATTTTTTAATCACACCACTTACATAGCACTTCTGTGCTTCTTATTAACCCCTATTAATTTTCACCTGTGTGCTGACCTGGGGTGGCCGACCTGTGCCGACATTGTGGGGTCCTGCACCCCAGGCCCATACCTAGTATTAGGGACCCCCAGTGACGGAGAAGCCTTGTCGATCGGCCTGGGGGCTTAACCCTATATCTGCAGATATACGCAACTAAGATCTCCGTATTATCTGACTATTATTATATAGTAATATTATTCACTCGGTGTGCATTAGGGAACACAGTTTTTTTCCTACACAGAATTACCCCTCCCCTTTTAGCACCTGAGTGACATTGCAATCTGATTGAGCAGCTTCCCACCTTGTGTATTGAGTCGTAATGGGTGGCAGCTAGTTTTGCCTGTGATAACCAAAATCCTTGATGCATTTCTCGGCCTATGATACTGGCCATTTCTTGAGAAGGAAGGAATTAACTTATTATATATATTTCTGACTAATTTGTGCGACGCTGTCGGTGAAGGTCAACCTCCCTTTGTGTTGATAGAAATGGAGGCTACTAATAGTACTGAAGCTGCGACAACTAGTCATGACATTGACAATGCAAGTCTGTCAACGTCATCTGCTAAGGCAGAAGCTCAGGGGCACAGAGGGCTTAGGCCAGGGTATGTAAAATCATTTAATTTCAGAGTGGTAAAGAAAAAAAAATCAAAAGGAAAGTTGGCTGCAGAGGCAGTAAGACAAACTGCGCATTCAGAACCAGAACCATCAGACATTTTTGAGGAACGTTTAGGGGTATCCATGTCAGCTGACATTTCTCACACTGTCCTCATGGAGAAGCTGCTTTCACCTCCTTCCACCATTTCTGAACCATCTGAACATGTGGGGAGCAGTACAAGTAAAGATGGTGATGATGAATCTGGTGAGGAGGACATAATGTAAATTTAGGATTCGTGTGTGGAAGTGGGACAGGATGACGGGGATATGTGTGTACTATCTGACAGTGAGGATGTTGATGATGTTGTTTGTATAAGTCAGCCACCAGTGGCTGCAGATGTTGACCATGATAAAAAGAAAGCCAATGCGATGTCATAAGACCAACAAAGCCACCCCTTGGGTGTGGGATTATTTTTACCCCAATCTTGACTATGTTTATGAAAGCATCTGCTTCATTTGTGAGGCCAATTTTAATAGAGGTAGGAACGTTAGCCATCTAGGCACCTCCTCCATATTACATCATTTGCACCAAAGACATGAAATTTATTGTACAAGATTATAATGCAGTTAACACCCTCATCCTCAACATCCTCACAGTAATTATTACTGGAGGAAGTCCTTCTAAACAATTGTTTTGTGGGGGCCCAAAACAAACCAATAATTTCAGCCACAAGTGATGGTCCCTGTCACTGAAATGATTGGTTTGCTAAACTGTGCATGTCCTGTTTAATATATTCAACATACATCAAGAACAACTCCATCGTGCACCTTATTTATTTGCGTTATGTGCTCTTTGAAGCATTTTTTGGACATAGTTTCTAATACTGCCATCATGTCTGCCACTGCAGTGCCACTCCATGATGTGCCAGGTGTTTGTGCCACCCACTTCTGTCGCTTAGCTTAGTCATCCAGCTACTTTGGTGCAAGCTTTTGGCCTAAACTGTATAAAAACAATATTGTGAGCTGTTTGGTGTTCAAAATAGACTGGAAATGAGTGGAAATCAATGTTAATGAGATTAATAATACTGTAGGATCAAAAACAGGCCCAAATTCTGTGATTTTAGCTGTTTTTATGATCTAAAAAACAAACAAAAAAACAATTATAACCAAAACACACAAGGGTGGTTTTGGCAAACCAATACATACAAAAAACAAAAACAAAAACCGAAAAATAGCCAGACGCACATCTCTAGTGTTAACAGAGGAAAGTAACAGAGAAAAGCCAGGAACCTTTTTTGTTTTTGTTTTACTAGTAACATCCATTGTTGCAAAGTGCATGCAACTGTTACATGTGCTGTCTGCAACTGTGTTCTGTCAGTTTAATTGCAGCTCTATTTTGTCTGCCTAATTGCTGTAGCAGCACACCTGTTGAGAGATGCCTTGTTACCTTACTCCAGCATGTGGTTTCTTGTTAAAGTCAGGAGCTTGGTGGATGCGCAGCAGCACAGTTGCACTGAGTTAGTAATTAAAGGGTACTTGTCTATACTGAATTTTTGGTTAGTGCTCCATTTTATTTTCCCATTCTGCCCATTACTTCCTGATGGTCATAGATCCTGTTTGCTGTGAAAGCCTTTGGCGCTCTGTTTTATATTCTTGTCCTGCGAGATCCTATGCTAAAGTGTCCTTGCCAGACCCAGTCCTGTCTGGTTCCTCTCTGTCTTGTCTTTAGCTGCAGTGGGGATTTCTCCACACCGTACGTTTTCCTTTATCTTGTCTGTATCTTGGTCTTTATGTTGTTATCCAGTATCCAGAGCCGGTCCTAGGCATATGCAAACTAGGCAAATGCCTAGGGCATTTGGTATGCATAGGGTACCAGCAGCTTCAGCTGATTAAAATGATATGCGGCATGCCTATATTCTGTGTGTAGCATTTCGTATGCAGATACAGCCACAGTTGCACACAGTATATAGGCATGACGCATATCATTTTTATCAGCAGAAGCTGCTTGTGCATCCTAGCCACATAACAATGCAAATAAGATGCATTTTCATTAAAAAAAAAGGTGCCCGAGGTTAACAGAGCTGCCAGCTGACTCACACCAGGCATCTTCTGCTGCATGGAGCATTGAGGCACGATTTATGAGGACACATCTATATCCAAGCAAAGGCAGAGGTCACAGTGTTAGCAGCCGTGTAAGTGCTGTGTGTGAGTGGGTTGGTTATGCAATAGTGTTTGGCATCCATAGCCCCCTTTTCGGGCGCGCGGACGCTTCGCTCACCCAGAAGTCCCTCTTCGTGGACCTCAAATGGTGGGAGGTATGGTAAGGGGCATTATGCGTGTCATGTGTATAAATGCATTAATAATGTGCAGCAAATGTGTAAGGCAGTGGTTCCCAAACTTTTTTGAATCTCAGCACGCTAGAGTATCAGAATTTTTTTCACGGCACCTCTAGGCCAAAAGTTTCTTATTGATATATTTAGAAAGCAATATTAAATTAAGTAAATTGTGTTTATATGTCAATCTTAGGTTCAATTGTGTGGTAAGAGACAAGATTTGCTTTTGTTTGTAACATAGTAACATACATAGTATCTAAGGTTGAAAAAAGACAATTGTCCATCGGGTTCAACCTATTTGATTATTTTGTATAAAATTTTGACTGAAGTTGCTGACTGCCGTTCCGATTAACCCCTCTTTTTTATAATAACCATAGTGCGTGACTATGTTATGATTGGCAGCCACCAGCACTGGTTTTGCCTGTTACATTGACCCAGTGGCGTGCGGTGAGGTCGGTGGCTGGGGAGGCACAAGCAGCCAACCCCCCCCCCCCCCCCCCATAGAGTGGGGTAAAAAAAAAAAAAAGTGTAGCCCCCCCCCCATTCATGAAACCAGCACCGGGCAGAACCAGCCAGGGGGGGTCTAATGCCATAGCAGGGGAGACACTCGGTATTGGGTCCCCCTGCCATATCATTAATCTGCCCCCCCAAACCAGTCAGCCCAGGGCTGGAATTCCTCGGAAGTGGGGACCCCAAAAAATGAAAATGGGGTCCCCCCTCCCGAGCAATAAACAGCACTGGGCTGATAGCCCAGTGCTATGCCCCGCACCCCTGGTGGCGGTGGGTGCGGGGTTCATTGTTAATATTGTTCTTGACAGGTAGCCTACAGGTCCCAGCAAGCCTGCCCCAGCATGCTGGCACTTGGAGAACCACAAGTGCCAGCATGCCCGGACATAAATGGCCCGCTGGCACCTGTGGTCCACCTGTAAAGAACAGTAATATTGTTCTTTACAGGCAGTGGCGGATCTTGCCACGGGCAAGCAGGACTTTTGCCCGGGGCGCCGCCTTCCGGAGTGCGCTGGCGCCATCCGGAGGGGGCCGCACCGTGGCAAGATCCGCCACTGCTGCCCGCTGTGTCCCTGTCCGCCTCCGCTGCCGTCCCCGTCCCCATCCCCGTCCCCGTCCGCCTCCTGAAGGGAACTAGACGCTATGCGTCTAGTTTCCCTTCCTGGAGAGTAACTTTGCTGAGCGGTGCGCGATGACGTCATCGCGCACCGCACAGCAAAGGTCCTCTCTACGAAGGGAACTAGACTCATAGCGTCTAGTTTCCATTCGTGGAGAGGACCTTTTGCTGTGCGGTGCGCGATGACGTCATCGCGCACTGCTCAGCATTCAAGCGGCGCTTTTAATGTACAGGGGGCGTAATTGACCACGCCCCCTGTATTAGGCCACGCCCCATTTCCTGCCCGGGGCGCAGAGCGCCCTTGAACCGGCCCTGTTTACAGGTGGCCAAAAGGTCCCAGCAAGCCTGCCCCAGCATGCTGGCACATGGAGAACCACAAGTGCCAGCATGCCCAGACATAAATGGCCTGCTGGCACCTGTTCTCCACCTGTAAAGAAAATATTAAAATAAAAACACCAGTCTCTTTAAAAAAAAATAGTTTATTTGACAGGGTCTTCGCCTGGGGTCGGCGGCCTTTAAGCTCTTTTGCATGGCCGCCGCCTCCCCAAGGCTTCCGGCGTCTTCACCTGGGGGGCGCCACCTCCCCAGGGCTTCCAGCGTCTTCCTCCGGCGTCTTCACCTGGGAGGTTTTGGCCATTAAGCTCTTTTGCATGGCCGCCGCCTTCCCCAGGACTTCCAGCGTCTTCACCTGGTGGGCGGCGGCTGCTAAGCTCTTTTGCATAACCGCCGCCCATCCAGGACTTCCGGCGTCTTCAGCCTTCAGGAGCTCTTCTCCGCTCCTCCTCCGCCGTCGGACTGACAGCCGCTCCCTCGCGCTGACTTATATAAGTCAGCCAGAGGGGGCGAAGCGATGACGCGGCGAGCCGTGATTGGCTCGCGGCGGCCATCTTCAATTTCAAAAATGACGCTGAGGCGCCATTTTTGAAATGGGTTACCGCTCCGCTGCCAAACTCTGCATCGCAACCGCCCTCCGCCGCCTACACTGCCGCCGCCCGCACCTCCGCCGCCAGGACCTCCGCCGACACCCGCACCTCCGCCGCGCCCACAACAGTGATTGACAGCGGATCCAGTGACGGATCCGCTGGCCAATCACTGTGGCCTGACTGACAGGGGACGTGCTTTCATAGGTTGAAAGCACGTCCCTGTGTGAAAGCGGCACCACTAATGGTGCCGCTTTCCTATGCTATTTCAATGGGCTTTTAATGCCCATTGCTAGGTCCCGCCCGCTCCCGCCCCCCGCTCCCCATACCTTTCCCTATCTGACCGGGAGGCACCACGATCAGTGCCTCCCAACCCCATTTAGACAGGGATAATGATTACATTAATATAAAGGAGATACTTATGACACAGAATATGTGTCATAAGTATCTTCTTTATATTATTTTAATCATTAATGACAGGGGAGGCACTGCCTCCCCTGCCTCCCCTGACTGCACGTCCCTGCATTGACCATAATTAATATGAATTGGTGCAGAACCACCAATCCGAGGCACCCCTGCAAGTGTCCCAAGGCACTCCAGGGTGCCACGGCACACAGTTTGAGAACCACTGGTGTAAGGGACACTGTGTGTGTCATTATGTGTATAAGTGTATTAATAATGTGTAGCATATGTGTAAGGGACATTATGTGTATCATTATGTGTATAAATGCATTAATAATGTGCGGCCTATGTGTAAGGTACATTATGTATGTCATTATGTGTATAAGGGCTTTAATAATGGGGGTCATTCCGAGTTGTTCGCTCGCTAGCTACTTTTAGCAGCATTGCACACGCTAAGCCGCCGCCCTCTGGGAGTGTATCTTATCTTAGCAGAAGTGCGAACGTAAGATTAGAAGAATTGCGAATAGAAATTTCTTAGCCGTTTCTGAGTAGCTCCAGACTTACTCAGCCATTGCAACCAGCTCAGTCCTTTTCGTTCCTGGTTTGACGTCACAAACACACCCAGCGTTTGCCCAACCACTCCCCCGTTTCTCCAGACAGTCCTGTGTTTTGCAACTCGAACGCCTGCGTTTTTCCGCACACTCCCATAAAACGGCCAGTTTCCGCCCAGAAACACCCACTTCCTGTCAATCACACTACGAACAGCACAGCGATGAAAAAGCTTTGTTATGCCGTGAGTAAAATACTTAACTTTTGTGTAAAATAACTAAGCACATGCGCTCTGCGAACCTTGCGCATGCGCAGTAAGTGACTAATCGCAGTATAACAAAAATCGGCAACGAGCGAACAACTCGGAATGACCCCCAATGTGCGGCATATGTGTAAGGGACATTATGTGTATAAGGGCATTAATAAAGATTGGCATAATGTGTAAGGTACATTGTGTTTATAAGGACATTAATGTGTGTCATGTGTAAGGGGCACTAATGTGTGGTCTTTTGTGTATAAATGCATTACTAATGTGTGGCATTATGTGTATAAGGTGCTCTACTGTGAGGCGTAACATATAGAACGATCACTACTGTGTGGTCTAATGTGAATAAGGAGCAATTCAGTGTGATGTAGTGTGAATAAGGGGCACTTCTGTGAGGAGAAACGTTTATAAGGTAAAGTGGTACTACTGTGTGATGTAACGTGAATAAGGAACACTATCACATTATATAATGTGAATAAAGTTGCACTACTGTGTGGCGTAATTTGTATTGGGGGCACTATTGCGTGACCATGCCCCTTGCCAGCAAAAACACACCAATTTTTTTGGGCTGTGCGCCGAATGTGCACTGTTCCTATTTAAGATACAGGGGGTAGGAATGCCAAAATAAGGACTGCTATGGGTGAGGGGTGATGGTGCTGGGAAAGGGGTGCATGGTCAGAGGAGGAACTAGCGGTGGTGCTAGGGGGCACCAGCCAAAATCTTGCCTAGGGCATCAAATTGGCTAGGGCCGGCTCTGCCAGTATCATTTCATTTACATACAGCTGCTTTACACATACCACCACCTGTGTCTCTATTTCCACAGTCCCATTCCACTACAGTCTCTCTCTGACCTATTTATCTGTGTACACTGTCATAGTCCTATTAGTCTGTTCTCTGAACAATTTCTTGTCTCAGTCTTCTCTGCTCCTTTGTGTTGGTACTGCAGTTGCCAGGAGTAACATCCACTGGCTGGAGGATTCGATGTTGTTTGTATGTCTGTTCTGCTTACCCTGTCTGTATTCCATTGTCATGCATTTCTGTTGTTGTCAGTAGCAACCACTGTGATTTCAGAGCATTCCTTGTCATTTATGTACCAGTTAATATGTGTCTTATCCAGTCCTGATTCCACTGTGTGTTATACTCCTGCTATTTACCAGTACCTGCCAGTTCAGTCTTGTCTAGTGTGTGCCTATTTGTCCAGCTTTAACCCACTCTGAGCCAGGCGGGTGTCTACTCCAGCATATTCCTTGCACTTGCCCAGTCTCCAATAGTTTTCTTGTCCACATTAAGACCTGGGGGCATCTGAGTACTGGGTGGACTTAATCCACCTAGGAAAGGCGGCTGCTAAAGGCAGTATGCAGGGGACTTGAGGATTGCTGGGCTTGCATAACACTCCATCCAGATACATGCCCCAGATCGTAATAGTAACATATATTTTAGTAGGTACGTACAGTATGTCACTGTTAAGATCAAAAACGTTTACTCTTGATTGCATTTAATGCTACTGGGGCTCTGCATGGATTTACCATATTTTCCTGTTGTGCTTATAGTAGCATCATGTATGTCTTATATACGAGACTGAGGAGGACATTAGACACCTTTTTGTTTTTTTTGTGCTTGAATATCACATTGTTTACCTAAGCTCTGCACTTTCCCGGGGAAGCACAGGTGAAAGGCGCAAAATGTGTCCATTTAAAAGTAGTCTTGAGTCAGATCAACTAGAAACTTGAAGCTACTGTTGGCCAGAAAAGGGCTATTCACCATGGCCCTCATTCCGAGTTGATCGCTCGCAAGGCGATTTTAGCAGAGTTACACACGCTAAGCCGCCGCCTACTGGGAGTGAATCTTAGCTTCTTAAAATTGCGAACGATGTATTCGCAATATTGCGATTACAAACTACTTAGCAGTTTCAGAGTAGCTTCAGACTTACTCGGCATCTGCGATCAGTTCAGTGCTTGTCGTTCCTGGTTTGACGTCACAAACACACCCAGCGTTCGCCCAGACACTCCCCCCGTTTCTCCAGCCACTCCTGCGTTTTTTCCGGAAACGGTAGCGTTTTCATCCACACGCCCATAAAACGCTGTGTTTCCGCCCAGTAACACCCATTTCCTGTCAATCACATTACGTTCGCCGGAGCGAAGAAAAAGCCGTGAGTAAAAAAACTATCTTCATAGCAAAATTACTTGGCGCAGTCGCAGTGCGAACATTGCGCATGCGTACTAAGCAGAAAAACGCTGCGATGCGATGAAATTTACCGAGCGAACAACTCGGAATGAGGGCCCATGTTGCTTTCCCTGCTACATTCCCTGCTACATTGTATACATGCCAGATTCTTCCAAGAAATGGCTGCTGATGGGCACTATCCAAAATGCCTGTTTACAGTGCCAATAAAAACAATGCGAGTTGTTATAGGAAGGACTTTGAGTCGATTGCTATATCTACACCAGCATCATTCATACTAACTAGTTTATTGCTTTCACCACAGTGACTTTTCTATGGCTCAGATGAGTAAGTACTGTATTTTTTTTAAATGTTTATTAGAAGAACATCATATTCTGGGAGCAGGAATGACAGATCCATTTTAGCTTATGGTTCAGATAAGCTTTGTATTATTTTCATTTTGTATGGGGACATTTTATCACTTAATGTTAGAATTATTCACGTGGAATTATTTTTGCACCAGGAGGAGCCTGGTGTAGTCATTAATGAGGCACTGACACCCTTTGGAGCTACTGGGCATCTGGGGAGTTCTGTCTTATTTGAGGATGGTATAATTCACTTATATTTGTATCTTTCACAATCTTGGGTGAAATGATTAAATGAAATTCAGTATCAATTTTTTGAAAGTAAAGGGGGGTACACACGGAGCGATAATCTAAGCAATCTGACTAGATTGCTTAGATTTTCAGCAACATCGCTCGTGTGTAGCCCCCTCAGCGATAGCGATGCGCGGCCCCGCACATCGCTATCGCTGCTGCTAGATTGGCCTGCATGCAGGCCAATCTAGCGGGTCGCTCACTTCACCCGCTGGGTGAAATGAGTGGCCCCCCCGTCTCCCCCCGCATGCTCAGCACAGATCGCGCTGTGCTGAGCGCCAGGAGAGATGTGTGCTGAGCGAACCGCTCAGCACACATCTCTCCCAAATCGGGCCGTGAGTACTGGCCTTAATGCACATTCTTAGCAATTTGAAAACACTTTTGCTCAGTCATAAGCTGTGAGTACCGAACAAAGGGGGAAATGTATGAAGCAGTGAAAAGAGAAGTGAGCAAGTGGAGAAGTTGCCCATGGCAACCAGTCAGCTTCTACATATAATTTTTTAGAATGCGCTTGATAAATGTTACCTCAAAGCTGATTGGTTGCCATGGGCAACTTCTCCACTGGCCCACTTCTCCACTCTTCACTGCTTCATACTGTACAATACAGTAAATCTTCCCATATTTCCAACAAAGACCAGGAAAGCCAGCAGATACTGTATATAATACCCTCCGTCACAAAAAAATGTGCACAAAAAATGGTTAAATATAATATTTATCAAATGTCAATTCATGGAGAAAAGCACTTCATTTCCATATTAGCAATGATATGCAGCAAGTGGCCCTTATGTATATAGAAATCTTGTGATGTATATAGAAATCTTGTGTGTATATATAGTTATACTGTATGTAATGATATGATCCAGATAAATATTATTCAAAAGCAATATCGTAGTGACCCACCCACAGTATTATGGCAAGTCATATTTAGTTAAAGAACTATGTTAATATACTCAATGCTTACATTTATGTTAGAACCTATTCTAATGCTCCGAAATAAGTTTCCCTTTATGAAAAGCAGTTATTTTTCTGTACCCTTTGTTTATGCTTCCCTATAATAGAAATAGTGATATTTCCTTCTGCTAAATGACAAGGTTGGAGTCAGCGGCTGTTCCATTGAAGTAACAGTAATTGCCACTGAATTGCAGACTGTGCTTCTCCTGAGTCAAATACTTAAGAGAAGCTTTTTTGGTTTTAATTGCAATTGTAATCCTCATGATTGAAGCTTGAGATTAATTACTTGAAATTTGTTGAGATGTGAGATTTTATTTGTGCTTCTTTAAGCCGCCTCATTTCTTATACGGTGCAGTCCCACTGAAATGTAAAGTATCAGGCCGACATCCAGTCTGCTCTAGATGTAGCAGAATTTAAACAAGAAAAGTACGGAGAGTCCATTTTAGGCATTACCCCAACCCCCACAGCTTGCTATCCGCCCGTCCCCTTCTGCTACGCTGGTATCACAGAATCATAGTCTGGAGAGAGGGGGGGGGGGGGGGCACAAATATAGAAACAATTGTTAGGACAGTGAAAAAGCAGTAAGTAAACAAACCTAATTATTGTCAGCTGAAAAATATATACACAATAGGGGTCATTCCTAGTTGATCGCTAGCTGAAAATGTTCGCTGCGCAGTGATGATGCAAAAAAACTGCACTTCTGCGCATGCGGCACAGTGCGCACGCGCGACGTACTTTCACAACATCCGATGCAGTTTTACACAAGGTCTAACAAAGCTTTTCAGTCGCACTGCTCGCCGCAGAGTGATTGACAGGATAGGGGCATTTCTAGGTGTCAATTGACCGTTTTCAGTGAGGTTCGAAAAAACGCAGGCATGCCAGAAAAAATGCAGGCGTGGCTAGGAGAACGCAGGGCGTGTTTGTGACGTCAAATCCGGAACTGAACAGTCTGAAGTGATCGCAAGCGCTGAGTAGTTCTGGAGCTACTCTGAAACTGCACAATCTTTTTTTGTAGTTGCTCTGTGATCCTTTCGTTCGCACTTCTGCAAAGCTAAGATACACTCCAAGAGGGCGGCGGCTTAGCGTTTGTACGACTGCTAAAAGTAGCTAGCGAGCGAACAACTCTGAATGACCCCCAATGATAGATGCAGTATATGAGAAATATGGAAAGGAAAACAATGTTTGTAATTCACGCCTCAGATTAACAGATTTGTGTTGTTAATGATTTCTGTCTTGTAGATGTATTGCAGCTACTCCTTGACAGTTATTTTCACTTCACACTTTTAGGTTGTGTAGATTTTTTGTTGATTAACTAAAGACAAACCATTGCTGTTATGAGCTGATCTTCACATTTGCTTTATTTTCTTTTTATACAATCTGTATTTGCCATTGGGAAGATATAAAAAAAAAAAAAAAACTTTTACAATTCTACAAGTGCTTAGTTGTCCAGAGACCTCTATTACATTATAACAAAGCAAACAAAACAGGGTGACAGTGACACAATAAGTAGAGGGACTTAAAAGGCGATAATAAATTCCACATGGGGTGGAGGTAATAAAGGCATGGTGTGAGGAAATTATGTATAAGTTCCTCATACATGCCTGCGTTTACCTGAACACTCCCCGTTACCACCCCAAAATGATGTCTACCTGCCACTCACTTTGCGACTATTTCCTCAGTGTGACTGACCATCGCAATTTACTCGCTGCGCATGCCCACTGAGGCTCAGATGCATTGGCAGTAAGAAAACATTAACTGATTTGTGTACAATAGCTTTGCAACCGCATCTGATTTAGGCCCATTATGTCACATAGCAGGGCTGCAGATACACATTATGCAACACAGTACCCCAATTCACATTATGGCATACAGTGTTCCTAGTTCATATTATGCCACATTTCAGTGCTGCCCTCAGTTCATATTATGCCACACTATTGTACCTCCGCTTCATATTGTGCCACATTACAGTGCCACAGTTCATATTACAGTATGTAACATTATAATGCCCTCCAGTTTATTTTATACCACATTACTATAAGCAGGTATTGTATGCCCCAAAACACAAGTTTGTAAGGACCCCTATGTAACTTTGGGGGTAATTCAGAGTTGATCGCAGCAGCAAATCTGTTAGCAGCTGGTTAAAACCATGTGCACTGCAGGTGTGGCAGATATAACATTTGCAGAGAGAGTTAGATTTGGGCGGGTTATTTTGTTTCTGTGCATGGTAAATACCGGCTGCTTTATTTTTACACTGCAATTTAGATTTCAATTTGAACACACCCCACCCAAATCTAACTCTCTCTGCACATGTTATGCACCCCCCCCCCCCACAGTGCACATGGTTTTGCCCAGCTGCTAACATATTTGCTGCTGTGATCAACTCTGAATTAGGCCCTTTGAGAGGGAAGATGGCCCCCTCTCAGCTGTACCTATCATAGCTATGCCCTTGTTCTTGGGCATTACATAAGATTACAATCTGTCCCTTAGTCACAAACACACAAGGAAAAAGAAGCCAGAATGGTCTGCGGGCCAAATTAAAGCTAGGTGTTTCATATACTCATGGTTTGTAAACAGCACTCACAATTTGTTCAAGTAGTGAACGTGATGCCAGTATCACAAATATATTCTATGTTGAGATGTAATGATTCTTGTGCAATACAATACAATGTTTTTTAATATCCATAAATGTAACTGTTGTACTGAATTCAATACTCAACTGTTCTATAATAACTACTATGACTATTCAGTCACTTTCTAAATACATCCTCCCAGTTGTGCTGGCCTATTTGTGGCAAACTCTAGGCAAATTGCAATTGTATATATAAAAAAATATTTTGATATAAATGAATTTCAAATATAGCTACAGTACTTTTTATTTTGATTATCTTGAACAAGGGTATAACAAACTTTTTTTTTTTTAATCCACGGTATCACCATAATCACAGAGTTTGCACAAACACTGGTTATTTTAATATGATATTGGACAGTAGGAGCCAAATCTAGATGCATTTAAAATACACATCGCCTACATGAGCTGAAATCATATGAGTTTGGGTAGCATAGCACACTACGGGCAATTAATGGTTAATGTTGCCTACTAATTATTTCACTAATTACTGTTTTTTTGTGCAGTTGGACATCTACAGATTCAGCATGATCCGTTGTTACAAAAGGCAGGGTGCCTACCACTTGTTTTAAATATACAGTTTGCATTTAACTGCTCCAGTTTGCCTTTAAACAGAAGAACAGACAATGGTGGACAACATACTGTATGGCATGATTAGGCATATACCATATAGTACAGAGGACTCTCCATTACATTACAGTGTGTGTCCCATAGTGCTCCATTTCTATGAGGCATGGGATAGGTCCCCAGTTCTTGTGGTTGCTTTCTAGACTGTACAAGTTATTATTCCGTATATTTTGATGATGAGAGATGTAATAAACTGCTATATTATGTACATTCGATATACAGTATGGTTCTGTTTCTCAGCTGTATCTGTGCTACTATACACTATCTGCATTTCAAGTCATAGTCATCCATAAAGGACATCAGAGGGGCAGTTTGCATAACTTTGACAACTGGCTTAGCTGAGGATGAAATACTGTATCTAGTATTTAGGTTTACAAGGACTTGTTATTTTAAAGCATGACCATGAAAATATACCATTGACAATAAAGAGAGTTTTTGGCTACTTTGTATGATGTTAGTTAACAGAGCATGCCAGGGTACGAAGGCAGGCGCAGAACAGCCATTTTTTGGGTCACAGCAGCCGCATGTGACATCACGTGGCCACCCCAAACCCACCCGCCAATGCCACGTTGCCGTCATGCAAACACCTCTGCCTGTCAATCAGTCAGATGAGTTTGCATAGTGAGATGCGATCGCAGTTTCCTGGCCCGTGCATGCGCAGTATGGGAGTGAGCAGGGAAATGCGGTCGCATACCAGTAGCAACGGCTGCTGAATAGGGCCCATAGTTCTGCCAGTCCTATACTAGGTGCAAGAAAGCTGATGGAAATTAGAAAGATAACCATGTACAGTACATGTGCACAACATAACCTTTGTACACCTAGCCTACAAAGGAATGCCCAGTTTCCGACCAGTTACACTCATTCAGTTGCAATTGGAGATGTGGTTGAAAAGCATACGGCTCTGAATTGCCTGGTGCTTACAGTTGCATAAGCTTGGCTCAAGCACATTCACAGTGTGAAATATCGCAATTAGAGATGTGCACCGGAAATTTTTCGAATTTTGTGTTTTGGTTTTGGATTCGGTTCCACGGCCGTGTTTTGGATTCGGACGCGTTTTGCCAAAACCTCCCAGTAAATTTTTTCTCGGATTCGGGTGTGTTTTGGATTAGGGTGTTTTTTTACAAAAAAAACCTCAAAAACAGCTTAAATCATAGAATTTGGGGGTCATTTTGATCCCATAGTATTATTAACCTCAATAACCATAATTTACACTCATTTTCAGTCTATTCTGAACACCTCACACCTCACAATATTATTTTTAGTCCTAAAATTTGCACCGAGGTCGCTGGATGGCTAAGCTAAGCGACACAAGTGGCCGACACAAACACCTGGCCCATCTAGGAGTGGCACTGCAGTGTCAGGCAGGATGGCACTTCAAAAAAATAGTCCCCAAACAGCACATGATGCAAAGAAAAAAAGAGGCGCACCAAGGTCGCTGTGTGACTAAGCTAAGCGACACAAGTGGCTGACACAAACACCTGGCCCATCTAGGAGTGGCACTGCAGTGTCAGACAGGATGGCACTTAAAAAAATAGTCGCCAAACAGCACATGATGCAAAGAAAAATGAAAGAAAAAAGTGGTGCAAGATGGAATTGTCCTTGGGCCCTCCCACCCACCCGTATGTTGTATAAACAGGACATGCACACTTTAACGAACCCATCATTTCAACGACAGGGTCTGCCACACGACTGTGACTGAAATGACTGGTTGGTTTGGGCCCCCACCAAAAAAGAAGCAATCAATCTCTCCTTGCACAAACTGGCTCTACAGAGGCAAGATGTCCACCTCATCATCATCCTCCGATTCCTCACCCCTTTCACTGTGTACATCCCCCTCCTCACAGATTATTAATTCGTCCCCACTGGAATCCACCATCTCAGATCCCTGTGTACTTTCTGGAGGCAATTGCTGGTGAATGTCTCCACGGAGGAATTGATTATAATTAATTTTGATGAACATCATCTTCTCCACATTTTCTGGAAGTAACCTCGTACGCCGATTGCTGACAAGGTGAGCGGCTGCACTAAACACTCTTTCGGAGTACACACTGGAGGAAGGGCAACTTAGGTAGAATAAAGCCAGTTTGTGCAAGGGCCTCCAAACTGCCAGTATACGTACGGACTGTCTGACGTGCCTACATGGATGCGGTCACTCATATAATCCTCCATCATTCTTTCAATGGTGACAGAATCATATGCAGTGACAGTAGACGACATGTCAGTTATCGTTGGCAGGTCCTTCAGTCCGGACCAGATGTCAGCACTCGCTCCAGACTGCTCTGCATCACCGCAAGCGGGTAGGCTCGGAATTCTTAGCCTTTTCCTCGCACCCCCAGTTGCGGGAGAATGTGAAGGAGGAGCTGTTGACGGGTCACGTTCCGCTTGACTTGACAATTTTCTCACCAGCAGGTCTTTGAACCTCTGCAGACTTGTGTCTGCTGGAAAGAGAGATACAACGTAGGTTTTAAATCTAGGATCGAGCACGGTGGCCAAAATGTAGTGCTCTGATTTCAACAGATTGACCACCCGTGAATCCTGGTTAAGCGAATTAAGGGCTCCATCCACAAGTCCCACATGCCTAGCGGAATCGCTCTGTTTTAGCTCCTCCTTCAATGTCTCCAGCTTCTTCTGCAAAAGCCTGATGAGGGGAATGACCTGACTCAGGCTGGCAGTGTCTGAACTGACTTCACGTGTGGCAAGTTCAAAGGGTTGCAGAACCTTGCACAACGTTGAAATCATTCTCCACTGCGCTTGAGTCAGGTGCATTCCCCCTCCTTTGCCTATATCATGGGCAGATGTATAGGCTTGAATGGCCTTTTGCTGCTCCTCCATCCTCTGAAGCATATAGAGGGTTGAATTCCACCTCGTTACCACCTCTTGCTTCAGATGATGGCAGGGCAGGTTCAGGACTGTTTGCTGGTGCTCCAGTCTTCGGCACGCGGTGGCTGAATGCCGAAAGTGGCCCCTTCAATTCTTCGGGCCACCGACAGCATCTCTTGCACGCCCCTGTCGTTTTTTAAATAATTCTGCACCACCAAATTCAATGTATGTGCAAAACATGGGACGTGCTGGAATTTGCCTAGATGTAATGCACGCACAATATTGGTGGTGTTGTCCGATGTCACAAATCCCCAGGAGAGTCCAATTGGGGTAATCCATTCTGCGATGATCTTCCTCAGTTTCCGTAAGAGGTTGTCAGCTGTGTGCCTCTTCTGGAAAGCGGTGATACAAAGCGTAGCCTGCCTAGGAACGAGTTGGCGTTTGCGAGATGCTGCTACTGGTGCCGCCGCTGCTGTTCTTGCTGCGGGAGGCAATACATCTACCCAGTGGGCTGTCACAGTCATATAGTCCTGAGTCTGTCCTGCTCCACTTGTCCACATGTCCGTGGTTAAGTGGACATTGGGTACAACTGCATTTTTTAGGACACTGGTGACTCTTTTTCTGACGTCTGTGTACATTTTCGGTATCGCCTGCCTAGAGAAATGGAACCTAGATGGTATTTGGTACCGGGGACACAGTACCTCAATCAAGTCTCTAGTTGCCTGTGAATTAACGGTGGATACCGGACACACGTTTCTCACCACCCAGGCTGACAAGACCTGAGTTATCCGCTTTGCAGCAGGATGACTGCTGTGATATTTCATCTTCCTCGCAAAGGACTGTTGGACAGTCAATTGCTTACTGGAAGTAGTACAAGTGGTCTTCAGACTTCCTCTCTGGGATGACGATCGACTACCAGCAGCAACAACAGCAGCGCCAGCAGCAGTAGGCGTTACACTCAAGGATGCATCGGAGGAATCCCAGGCAGGAGAGGACTCGTCGGACTTGCCAGTGACATGGCCTGCAGGACTATTGGCTTTCCTGGGTAAGGTGGAAATTGACACTGAGGGAGTTGGTGGTGTGGTTTGCAGGAGTTTGGTTACAAGAGGAAGGGATTTAGTGGTCAGTGGACTGCTTCCGCTGTCATCCAAAGTTTTTGAACTTGTCACTGACTTCTGATGAATGCGGCCCAGGTGACGTATAAGGGAGGATGTTCCTAGGTGGTTAACGTCATTACCCCTACTTATTACAGCTTGACAAAGACAACACACAGCTTGACACCTGTTGTCCGCATTTGTGTTGAAATAATTCCACACCGAAGATGTGATTTTTTTTTTGGTATTTTGTCTAGGCATGTCAATAGCCATATTCGTCCCACGGACAACAGGTGTCTCCCCGGGTGCCTGACTTAAACAAACCACCTCACCATCAGAATCCTCCTTGTCAATTTCCTCCCCAGCGCCAGCAACACCCATATCCTCATCCTGGTGTACTTCAACAGTGACATCTTCAATTTGACTATCAGGAACTGGACTGCGGGTGCTCCTTCCAGCACTTGCAGGGGGCGTGCAAATGGTGGAAGGCGCAAGCTCTTCCCGTCCAGTGTTGGGAAGGTCAGGCATCGCAACCGACACAATTGGACTCTCCTTGGGGATTTGTGACTTAGAAGAACGCACAGTTCTTTGCTGTGCTTTTGCCAGCTTAAGTCTTTTCATTTTTCTAGCGAGAGGATGAGTGCTTCCATCCTCATGTGAATCTGAACCACTAGCCATGAACATAGGCCAGGGCCTCAGCCGTTCCTTGCCACTCCATGTCGTAAATGGCATATTGGCAAGTTTACGCTTCTCATCAGACGCTTTCAATTTTGATTTTTGGGTCATTTTACTGAACTTTTGTTTTTTGGATTTCACATGCTCTCTACTATGACATTGGGCATCGGCCTTGGCAGACGACGTTGATGGCATTTCATTGTCTCGGCCATGACTAGTGGCAGCAGCTTCATCACGAGGAGGAAGTGGATCTTGATCTTTCCCTTTTTTAACCTCCACATTTTTGTTCTCCATTTTTTAATGTGTGGAATTTTTTGCCAGTATCAATGGCCTACTACTATATATACTGCGGACAACTAAAATGCACCACAGGTATGGATGGATAGTATACTTGACTACACAGAGGTAGGTAGAGCAATGGCCTTCCGTACCGTACTGCTATATATACTGGTGGTCACTGTCAGCAAGCTGCAAAACTAAAATGCACCACATGTATATAATCTAGATGGATAGTATACTTGACGACACAGAGGTAGGTAGAGCAGTACCCTTCGGTACCGTACTGCTATATATACTGGTGGTCACTGTCAGCAAACTGCAAAACTAAAATGCACCACAGGTATAGAATCTAGATGGATAGTATACTTGACGACACAGAGGTAGGTAGAGCAGTGGCCTTCCGTACCGTACTGCTATATATACTGGTGGTCACTGTCAGCAAACTGCAAAACTAAAATGCACCACAGGTATAGAATCTAGATGGATGGTTCACTTGACGACACAGAGGTAGGTAGAGCAGTGGCCTTCCGTACCGTACTGCTATATATACTGGTGGTCACTGTCCGCAAACTGCAAAACTAAAATGCACCACAGGTATAGAATCTAGATGGATAGTATACTTGACGACACAGAGGTAGGTAGAGCAGTGGCCTTCCATACCGTACTGCTATATATACTGGTGGTCACTGTCAGCAAACTGCAAAACTAAAATGCACCACAGGTATAGAATCTAGATGGATAGTATACTTGACGACACAGAGGTAGGTAGAGCAGTATCCTTCCGTACCGTACTGCTATATATACTGGTGGTCACTGTCAGCAAACTGCAAAACTAAAATGCACCACAGATATAGAATCTAGATGGATAGTATACTTGACGACACAGAGGTAGGTAGAGCAGTGGCCTTCCGTACCGTACTGCTATATATACTGGTGGTCACTGTCAGCAAACTGCAAAACTAAAATGCACCACAGGTATAGAATCTAGATGTATAGTTTACTTGACGACACAGAGGTAGGTAGAGCAGTGGCCTTCCGTACCGTACTGCTATATATACTGGTGGTCACTGTCAGCAAACTGCAAAACTAAAATGCACCACAGGTATAGAATCTAGATGGATAGTATACTTGATGACACAGAGGTAGGTAGAGCAGTGGCCTTCCGTACCGTACTGCTATATATACTGGTGGTCACTGTCAGCAAACTGCAAAACTAAAATGCACCACAGGTATAGAATCTAGATGGATAGTATACTTGACGACACAGAGGTAGGTAGAGCAGTGGCCTTCCGTACCGTACTGCTATATATACTGGTGGTCACTGTCAGCAAACTGCAAAACTTAAATGCACCACAGGTATAGAATCTAGATGGATAGTATACTTGACGACACAGAGGTAGGTAGAGCAGTGGCCTTCCGTACCGTACTGCTATATATACTGGTGGTCACTGTCTGCAAACTGCAAAACTAAAATACACCACAGGTATAGAATCTAGATGGATAGTATACTTGACGACACAGAGGTAGGTAGAGCAGTGGCCTTCCGTACCGTACTGCTATATATACTAGTGGTCACTGTCAGCAAACTGCAAAACTAAAATGCACCACAGGTATAGAATCTAGATGGATAGTATGCTTGACGACACAGAGGTAGGTAGAGCAGTGGCCTTCCGTACCGTACTGCTATATATACTGGTGGTCACTGTCAGCAAACTGCAAAACTAAATGCACCACAGGTATAGAATCTAGATGGATAGTATACTTGACGACACAGAGGTAGGTAGAGCAGTGGCTTTCCGTACTGTACTGCTCTATATACTGGTGGTCACTGTCAGCAAACTGCAAAACTAAAATGCACCACAGGTATAGAATCTAGATGGATAGTATACTTGACGACACAGAGGTAGGTAGAGCAGTGGCCTTCCGTACCGTACTGCTATATATACTGGTGGTCACTGTCAGCAAACTGCAAAACTAAAATGCACCACAGCTATAGAATCTAGATGGATAGTATACTTGACGACACAGAGGTAGGTAGAGCAGTGGCCTTCCGTACCGTACTGCTATATATACTGGTGGTCACTGTCAGCAAACTGCAAAACTAAAATGCACCACAGGTATAGAATCTAGATGGATAGTATATTTGACGACACAGAGGTAGGTAGAGCAGTGGCCTTCCGTACCGTACTGCTATATATAATGGTGGTCACTGTCAGCAAACTGCAAAACTAAAATGCACCACAGGTATAGAATCTAGATGGATAGTATACTTGACGACACAGAGGTAGTTAGAGCAGTGGCCTTCCGTACCGTACTGCTATATATACTGGTGGTCACTGTCAGCAAACTGAAAAACTAAAATGCACCACAGGTATAGAATCTAGATGGATAGTATACTTGATGACACAGAGGTAGGTAGAGCAGTGGCCTTCCGTACCGTACTGCTATATATACTGGTGGTCACTGTCGGCAAACTGCAAAACTAAAATGCACCACAGGTATAGAATCTAGTTGGATAGTATACTTGATGACACAGAGGTAGGTAGAGCAGTGGCCTTCCGTACCGTACTGCTATATATACTGGTGGTCACGGTCAGCAAATTGCAAAACTAAAATGCACCAGAGGTATAGAATCTAGATGGATAGTATACTTGACGACACAGAGGTAGGTAGAGCAGTGGCCTTCCGTACCGTACTGCTATATATACTGGTGGTCACTGTCAGCAAACTGCAAAACTAAAATGCACCACAGGTATAGAATCTAGATGTATAGTTTACTTGACGACACAGAGGTAGGTAGAGCAGTGGCCTTCCGTACCGTACTGCTATATATACTGGTGGTCACTGTCAGCAAACTGCAAAACTAAAATGCACCACAGGTATAGAATCTAGATGGATAGTATACTTGATGACACAGAGGTAGGTAGAGCAGTGGCCTTCCGTACCGTACTGCTATATATACTGGTGGTCACTGTCAGCAAACTGCAAAACTAAAATGCACCACAGGTATAGAATCTAGATGGATAGTATACTTGACGACACAGAGGTAGGTAGAGCAGTGGCCTTCCGTACCGTACTGCTATATATACTGGTGGTCACTGTCAGCAAACTGCAAAACTTAAA
Source organism: Pseudophryne corroboree (assembly GCF_028390025.1). Taxonomy (NCBI): domain Eukaryota; kingdom Metazoa; phylum Chordata; class Amphibia; order Anura; family Myobatrachidae; genus Pseudophryne; species Pseudophryne corroboree. Next base: position 406,715,433 of record NC_086445.1, on the reverse strand, counting down.
TGCACCACAGGTATAGAATCTAGATGGATAGTATACTTGACGACACAGAGGTAGGTAGAGCAGTGGCCTTCCGTACCGTACTGCTATATATACTGGTGGTCACTGTCTGCAAACTGCAAAACTAAAATACACCACAGGTATAGAATCTAGATGGATAGTATACTTGACGACACAGAGGTAGGTAGAGCAGTGGCCTTCCGTACCGTACTGCTATATATACTAGTGGTCACTGTCAGCAAACTGCAAAACTAAAATGCACCACAGGTATAGAATCTAGATGGATAGTATGCTTGACGACACAGAGGTAGGTAGAGCAGTGGCCTTCCGTACCGTACTGCTATATATACTGGTGGTCACTGTCAGCAAACTGCAAAACTAAATGCACCACAGGTATAGAATCTAGATGGATAGTATACTTGACGACACAGAGGTAGGTAGAGCAGTGGCTTTCCGTACTGTACTGCTCTATATACTGGTGGTCACTGTCAGCAAACTGCAAAACTAAAATGCACCACAGGTATAGAATCTAGATGGATAGTATACTTGACGACACAGAGGTAGGTAGAGCAGTGGCCTTCCGTACCGTACTGCTATATATACTGGTGGTCACTGTCAGCAAACTGCAAAACTAAAATGCACCACAGCTATAGAATCTAGATGGATAGTATACTTGACGACACAGAGGTAGGTAGAGCAGTGGCCTTCCGTACCGTACTGCTATATATACTGGTGGTCACTGTCAGCAAACTGCAAAACTAAAATGCACCACAGGTATAGAATCTAGATGGATAGTATATTTGACGACACAGAGGTAGGTAGAGCAGTGGCCTTCCGTACCGTACTGCTATATATAATGGTGGTCACTGTCAGCAAACTGCAAAACTAAAATGCACCACAGGTATAGAATCTAGATGGATAGTATACTTGACGACACAGAGGTAGTTAGAGCAGTGGCCTTCCGTACCGTACTGCTATATATACTGGTGGTCACTGTCAGCAAACTGAAAAACTAAAATGCACCACAGGTATAGAATCTAGATGGATAGTATACTTGATGACACAGAGGTAGGTAGAGCAGTGGCCTTCCGTACCGTACTGCTATATATACTGGTGGTCACTGTCGGAAAACTGCAAAACTAAAATGCACCACAGGTATAGAATCTAGTTGGATAGTATACTTGATGACACAGAGGTAGGTAGAGCAGTGGCCTTCCGTACCGTACTGCTATATATACTGGTGGTCACGGTCAGCAAATTGCAAAACTAAAATGCACCAGAGGTATAGAATCTAGATGGATAGTATACTTGACGACACAGAGGTAGGTAGAGCAGTGGAATTCCGTACCGTACTGCTATATATACTGGTGGTCACTGTCAGCAAACTGCAAAACTAAAATGCACCACAGGTATAGAATCTAGATGGATAGTATACTTGACGACACAGAGGTAGGTAGAGCAGTGGCCTTCCGTACCGTACTGCTATATATACTGGTGGTCACTGTCAGCAAACTGCAAAACTAAAATGCACCACAGGTATAGAATCTAGATGGATAGTATACTTGATGACACAGAGGTAGGTAGAGCAGTGGCCTTCCGTACCGTACTGCTATATATACTGGTGGTCACTGTCCGCAAACTGCAAAACTAAAATGCACCACAGGTATAGAATCTAGATGGATAGTATACTTGACGACACAGAGGTAGGTAGAGCAGTGGCCTTCCGTACCGTACTGCTATATATACTGGTGGTCACTGTCAGCAAACTGCAAAACTAAAATGCACCACAGGTATAGAATCTAGATGGATAGTATACTTGACGACACAGAGGTAGGTAGAGCAGTGGCCTTCCATACCGTACTGCTATATATACTGGTGGTCACTGTCAGCAAACTGCAAAACTAAAATGCACCACAGGTATAGAATCTAGATGTATAGTTTACTTGACGACACAGAGGTAGGTAGAGCAGTGGCCTTCCGTACCGTACTGCTATATATACTGGTGGTCACTGTCAGCAAACTGCAAAACTAAAATGCACCACAGGTATAGAATCTAGATGTATAGTTTGCTTGACGACACAGAGGTAGGTAGAGCAGTGGCCTTCCGTACCGTACTGCTATATATACTGGTGGTCACTGTCAGCAAACTGCAAAACTAAAATGCACCACAGGTATAGAATCTAGTTGGATAGTATACTTGACGACACAGAGGTACGTAGAGCAGTGGCCTTCCGTACCGTACTGCTATATATACTGGTGGTCACTGTCAGCAAACTGCAAAACTAAAATGCACCACAGGTATAGAATCTAGTTGGATAGTATACTTGACGACACAGAGGTAGGTAGAGCAGTGGCCTTCCGTACCGTACTGCTATATATACTGGTGGTCACTGTCAGCAAACTGCAAAACTAAAATGCACCACAGGTATAGAATCTAGATGTATAGTTTACTTGACGACACAGAGGTAGGTAGAGCAGTGGCCTTCCGTACCGTACTGCTATATATACTGGTGGTCACTGTCAGCAAACAGCAAAACTAAAATGCACCACAGGTATAGAATCTAGATGGATTGTATACTTGACGACACAGAGGCAGGTAGAGCAGTGGCCTTCCGTACCGTACTGCTATATATACTGGTGGTCATTGTCAGCAAACTGCAAAACTAAAATGCACCACAGATATAGAATCTAGATGGATAGTATACTTGACGACACAGAGGTAGGTAGAGCAGTGGCCTTCCATACCGTACTGCTATATATACTGGTGGTCACTGTCAGCAAACTGCAAAACTAAAATGCACCACAGGTATAGAATCTAGATGGATAGTATACTTGACGACACAGAGGTAGGTAGAGCAGTGGCCTTCCGTACCGTACTGCTATATATACTGGTGGTCACTGTCAGCAAACTGCAAAACTTAAATGCACCACAGGTATAGAATCTAGAAGGATAGTATACTTGACGACACAGAGGTAGGTAGAGCAGTGGCCTTCCGTACCGTACTGCTATATATACTGGTGGTCACTGTCAGCAAACTGCAAAACTAAAATGCACCACAGGTATAGAATCTAGATGGATAGTATACTTGACGACACAGAGGTAGGTAGAGCAGTGGCCTTCCGTACCGTACTGCTATATATACTGGTGGTCACTGTCTGCAAACTGCAAAACTAAAATGCACCACAGGTATAGAATCTAGATGGATAGTATACTTGACGACACAGAGGTAGGTAGAGCAGTGGCCTTCCGTACCGTACTGCTATATATACTAGTAGTCACTGTCAGCAAACTGCAAAACTAAAATGCACCACAGGTATAGAATCTAGATGGATAGTATACTTGACGACACAGAGGTAGGTAGAGCAGTGGCCTTCCGTACCGTACTGCTATATATACTGGTGGTCACTGTCAGCAAACTGCAAAACTAAAATGCACCACAGGTATAGAATCTAGATGGATAGTATACTTGACGACACAGAGGTAGGTAGAGCAGTGGCTTTCCGTACTGTACTGCTCTATATACTGGTGGTCACTGTCAGCAAACTGCAAAACTAAAATGCACCACAGGTATAGAATCTAGATGGATAGTATACTTGACGACACAGAGGTAGGTAGAGCAGTGGCCTTCCGTACCGTACTGCTATATATACTGGTGGTCACTGTCAGCAAACTGCAAAACTAAAATGCACCACAGCTATAGAATCTAGATGGATAGTATACTTGACGACACAGAGGTAGGTAGAGCAGTGGCCTTCCGTACCGTACTGCTGTATATACTGGTGGTCACTGTCAGCAAACTGCAAAACTAAAATGCACCACAGGTATAGAATCTAGATGGATAGTATACTTGACGACACAGAGGTAGGTAGAGCAGTGGCCTTCCGTACCGTACTGCTATATATACTGGTGGTCACTGTCAGCAAACTGCAAAACTAAAATGTACCACAGGTATAGAATCTAGATGGATAGTATACTTGACGACACAGAGGTAGGTAGAGCAGTGGCCTTCCGTACCGTACTGCTATATATACTGGTGGTCACTGTCAGCAAACTGCAAAGCTAAAATGCACCACAGGTATAGAATCTAGATGGATAGTATACTTGACGACACAGAGGTAGGTAGAGCAAAACTCTGCACTGTACTCCTCCTATATAATACTGCTGGTCCCCAGTCCCCACAATAAAGCAGTGTGAGCACAGATATATGCAGCCCACTGAGCACAGATATGGAGCGTTTTTCAGGCAGAGAACGGATAAAACTGGTGGTGACTGATCAGCAAAACTATGCACTGTGCTCCTCCTATATAATACAGCTGCTCCCCAGTCCCCACAATTAAGCAATAAGCACAAATATTTGCAGCAACATTAATAAACGGAGAGAACGCCAGCCACGTCCTCTCCCTAACATTTCCAATGCACGAGTGAAATATGGCGGCGACGCTCGGCTCCTTATATAGAATCCGAATCTCGCGAGAATCCGACAGCGGGATGATGACGTTCGGGTGCGCTCGGGTTAACCGAGCCATACGGGAGAATCCGAGTATGCCTCGGACCCGTGTAAAATGGGTGAAGTTCGGGGGGGTTCGGTTTCCGAGGAACCGAACCCGCTCATCACAAATTGCAATATCTGGCCACAAAATGGTCTTTGTGCAACTATGAATTAGGCCCAGAATGTATTGTGTATTAACTAGAGATGTGTGGTGGGCACTTTTTCGTGTTTTGTGTTTTGGTTTTGGTTCTGGTTCCATCATTGTGTTTTGGATCTGGATTGGTTTTGCCAAAACCACCCTATCGCGTTTTGGTTTTGGATCTGGATGATTTAAAAAAAAAAAAAAAAAAAAACAGCTAAAATCACAGAATTTGGGGGTATTTTTGATCCTACGGTATTATTAACCTCAATAACATTAATTTCCACTCATTTCCAGTTTATTCTGAACACCTCACACCTCACAATATTGTTTTTAGGCCTAAAAGTTGCACCGAGGTAGCTCTATGACTAAGTTAAGCGACGCAAGTGTGTGGCACAAACACCTGTCCCATCTAGGAGTAGCACTGCAGTGGCAGACAGGATGGCAGATTTAAAAAATAGGCCTCAAACAGCACATCATGCAAATAAGAAAAAGAGGTGCAATGAGGTCGCTGTATGACTAAGCTAAGCGACACAAGTGTGCAGCACACTATTGGTGGCACAGGAAAGCGTACCCCTAAACCACACACACACACACACACACACACACAAACAAACACACACGGCAAAGCCTGTAAAATTAATTTGGATAATAACCCTTTTATTTGGAGCTATTATAATAATATGCAGCACAGGCGAGCGTACCCCTACACCACACAGGGCAAACCCTGTAAAAATTATTTGGCTAATGATATAAGTAATGTATATAACCCTTTAATTTGGAGTAAATAATATACAGCACAGGACACCACCACTGGACATATGGCAGCACAAGACAGCACCACTGGACTGATGCAGCACAAGACAGTACCACTGGACTGGAATTATACGCCAGCACCACTGGAATTTTATGGCAGGATTACTTGACTTATACGCCAGTACCAGTGGACTTATATGGCAGTACCACTGGACATATATGGCAGTATCACTGGACTGGACATATACGCCAGTACCACTGGACTTATACGTCAGGATCACTAGAATTATACGGCAGTACCACTGGACATATACGGCAGTATCGCTGGACATATACGACAGTACCACTGGACATATACATCAGCACAGGGACCGCACCACTGGACTGATGCAGGACAACACACCACCACTGGACTGATGCAGCACAACACAGCACCACTGGACTCGATTTATACAGCAGCACTGGACATATGGCAGCAGAGGACACCACCACTGTGACTGGACTGATGCAGCACAATACACCACCACTGGACTGATGCAGCACAACACAGCACCACTGGACTGAACTTATACAGCAGCACTGGACATATGACAGCAGAGGACACAACCACTGTGACTGGACTGATGCAGCACAAGACACTAACACTGAACTGATGCAGGACACTGAGGATGGGGACACGTCCTCTCTCTACACTCTCCAATGCCGGAGTGAAAATGGCGGTGAAGCGCAGAGACTTATATGGAATCCAAACCTCACGAGAATCCGACAGCGGGATGATGAATTTTGCCTCATTCTGGTTACCGAGTCAGGCGGGAAAACCCGAGCCTGACTCTAATCCGGGCTCGGGTGGTGACGTTCGGGCGAACCAAACCCGCTCATCTCTAGTATTAACATTAAGGTAAATTTGTGTTGTGCAAAAAAATATTTGTTACAAAGCATTTTACTACTGCCTGTGTACAAATTATTTATTAGCCACTGTGCCAACATGATTTCATGGTACATATAATAATTCTCATAATGCAACCTTTCTGCTATCTTTACATAAACTAGTGATCACACCTTTTATTGGACTGTTCATGGATTGTCACGTGGCAATAAGCTCTATCCAGAAATCATAAGAAATATCCGAATACCGTACAGTATATTCACAATTAGAGATGAGCGGGTTCGGTTTCTCTGAATCCGAACCCGCACGAACTTCATGTTTTTTTCACGGGTCCGAGCAGACTCGGATCCTCCCGCCTTGCTCGGTTAACCCGAGCGCGCCCCGAACGTCATCATGACGCTGTCGGATTCTCGCGAGACTCGGATTCTATATAAGGAGCCGCGCGTCGCCGCCATTTTCACACGTGCATTGAGATTGATAGGGAGAGGACGTGGCTGGCGTCCTCTCCATTTAGATTAGGGTTGAGAGAGAGAGAGAGAGATTGACCTGAGGCTGTGATACTGTAGAAGAGAGTGCAGAGTTTAGTGACTGACGACCACAGTGACCACCAGACAGTGCAGTTGTTTGTTTTATTTAATATATCCGTTCTCTGCTTGAAAAAAACGATACACACAGTGACTCAGTCACATACCATATCTGTGTGCACTGCTCAGCCCAGTGTGCTGCATCAATGTATATATATATATCTGACTGTGCTCAGCTCACACAGCTTATAATTGTGGGGGAGACTGGGGAGCACTGCAGTGCCAGTTATAGGTTATAGCAGGAGCCAGGAGTACATAATATTATATTAAAATTAAACAGTGCACACTTTTGCTGCAGGAGTGCCACTGCCAGTGTGACTAGTGACCAGTGACCTGACCACCAGTATATATAATATTAGTAGTATACTATCTCTTTATCAACCAGTCTATATTAGCAGCAGACACAGTACAGTGCGGTAGTTCACGGCTGTGGCTACCTCTGTGTCGGCACTCGGCAGCCCGTCCATAATTGTATATACCACCTAACCGTGGTTTTTTTTTCTTTCTTTATACATACATACTAGTTACGAGTATACTATCTCTTTATCAACCAGTCTATATATTAGCAGCAGACACAGTACAGTGCGGTAGTTCACGGCTGTGGCTACCTCTGTGTCGGCACTCGGCAGCCCGTCCATAATTGTATATACCACCTAACCGTGGTTTTTTTTTCTTTCTTTATACATACATACTAGTTACGAGTATACTATCTCTTTATCAACCAGTCTATATTAGCAGCAGACACAGTACAGTGCGGTAGTTCACGGCTGTGGCTACCTCTGTGTCGGCACTCGGCAGCCCGTCCATAATTGTATATACCACCTAACCGTGGTTTTTTTTTCTTTCTTTATACATACATACTAGTTACGAGTATACTATCTCTTTATCAACCAGTCTATATATTAGCAGCAGACACAGTACAGTGCGGTAGTTCACGGCTGTGGCTACCTCTGTGTCGGCACTCGGCAGCCCGTCCATAATTGTATATACCACCTAACCGTGGTTTTTTTTTCTTCTTTATACATACATACTACTACGACATCTCTTTATCAACCAGTCTATATTAGCAGCAGACACAGTACAGTACGGTAGTTCACGGCTGTGGCTACCTCTGTGTCTGCACTCGGCAGGCAGTCCGTCCATAATTGTATACCACCTAACCGTGGTTTTTTTTTCTTTCTTCTTTATACATACATAGTTACATAGACATCTCTTTATCAACCAGTCTATATTAGCAGCAGACACAGTACAGTACGGTAGTTCACGGCTGTGGCTACCTCTGTGTCTGCACTCGGCAGGCAGTCCGTCCATAATTGTATACCACCTAACCGTGTTTTTTTTTTCTTTCTTCTTTATACATACATAGTTACATAGACATCTCTTTATCAACCAGTCTATATTAGCAGCAGACACAGTACAGTACGGTAGTTCACGGCTGTGGCTACCTCTGTGTCTGCACTCGGCAGGCAGTCCATAATTGTATACTAGTATCCATCTCCATTGTTTACCTGAGGTGCCTTTTAGTTGTGCCTATTAAAATATGGAGAACAAAAATGTTGAGGTTCCAAAATTAGGGAAAGATCAAGATCCACTTCCACCTCGTGCTGAAGCTGCTGCCACTAGTCATGGCCGAGACGATGAAATGCCAGCAACGTCGTCTGCCAAGGCCGATGCCCAATGTCATAGTACAGAGCATGTCAAATTCAAAACACCAAATATCAGAAAAAAAAGGACTCCAAAACCTAAAATAAAATTGTCGGAGGAGAAGCGTAAACTTGCCAATATGCCATTTACGACACGGAGTGGCAAGGAACGGCTGAGGCCCTGGCCTATGTTCATGGCTAGTGGTTCAGCTTCACATGAGGATGGAAGCACTCAGCCTCTCGCTAGAAAAATGAAAAGACTCAAGCTGGCAAAAGCAGCACAGCAAAGAACTGTGCATTCTTCGAAATCCCAAATCCACAAGGAGAGTCCAATTGTGTCGGTTGCGATGCCTGACCTTCCCAACACTGGACGTGAAGAGCATGCGCCTTCCACCATTTGCACGCCCCCTGCAAGTGCTGGAAGGAGCACCCGCAGTCCAGTTCCTGATAGTCAGATTGAAGATGTCAGTGTTGAAGTACACCAGGATGAGGAGGATATGGGTGTTGCTGGCGCTGGGGAGGAAATTGACCAGGTGGATTCTGATGGTGAGGTGGTTTGTTTAAGTCAGGCACCCGGGGAGACACCTGTTGTCCGTGGGAGGAATATGGCCGTTGACATGCCAGGTGAAAATACCAAAAAAATCAGCTCTTCGGTGTGGAGGTATTTCACCAGAAATGCGGACAACAGGTGTCAAGCCGTGTGTTCCCTTTGTCAAGCTGTAATAAGTAGGGGTAAGGACGTTAACCACCTCGGAACATCCTCCCTTATACGTCACCTGCAGCGCATTCATAATAAGTCAGTGACAAGTTCAAAAACTTTGGGTGACAGCGGAAGCAGTCCACTGACCAGTAAATCCCTTCCTCTTGTAACCAAGCTCACGCAAACCACCCCACCAACTCCCTCAGTGTCAATTTCCTCCTTCCCCAGGAATGCCAATAGTCCTGCAGGCCATGTCACTGGCAATTCTGATGATTCCTCTCCTGCCTGGGATTCCTCCGATGCATCCTTGCGTGTAACGCCTACTGCTGCTGGCGCTGCTGTTGTTGCTGCTGGGAGTCGATGGTCATCCCAGAGGGGAAGTCGTAAGCCCACTTGTACTACTTCCAGTAAGCAATTGACTGTTCAACAGTCCTTTGCGAGGAAGATGAAATATCACAGCAGTCATCCTGCTGCAAAGCGGATAACTGAGGCCTTGACAACTATGTTGGTGTTAGACGTGCGTCCGGTATCCGCCGTTAGTTCACAGGGAACTAGACAATTTATTGAGGCAGTGTGCCCCCGTTACCAAATACCATCTAGGTTCCACTTCTCTAGGCAGGCGATACCGAGAATGTACACGGACGTCAGAAAAAGACTCACCAGTGTCCTAAAAAATGCAGTTGTACCCAATGTCCACTTAACCACGGACATGTGGACAAGTGGAGCAGGGCAGGGTCAGGACTATATGACTGTGACAGCCCACTGGGTAGATGTATGGACTCCCGCCGCAAGAACAGCAGCGGCGGCACCAGTAGCAGCATCTCGCAAACGCCAACTCTTTCCTAGGCAGGCTACGCTTTGTATCACCGCTTTCCAGAATACGCACACAGCTGAAAACCTCTTACGGCAACTGAGGAAGATCATCGCGGAATGGCTTACCCCAATTGGACTCTCCTGTGGATTTGTGGCATCGGACAACGCCAGCAATATTGTGTGTGCATTAAATATGGGCAAATTCCAGCACGTCCCATGTTTTGCACATACCTTGAATTTGGTGGTGCAGAATTATTTAAAAAACGACAGGGGCGTGCAAGAGATGCTGTCGGTGGCCAGAAGAATTGCGGGACACTTTCGGCGTACAGGCACCACGTACAGAAGACTGGAGCACCACCAAAAACTACTGAACCTGCCCTGCCATCATCTGAAGCAAGAAGTGGTAACGAGGTGGAATTCAACCCTCTATATGCTTCAGAGGTTGGAGGAGCAGCAAAAGGCCATTCAAGCCTATACAATTGAGCACGATATAGTAGGTGGAATGCACCTGTCTCAGGCGCAGTGGAGAATGATTTCAACGTTGTGCAAGGTTCTGATGCCCTTTGAACTTGCCACACGTGAAGTCAGTTCAGACACTGCCAGCCTGAGTCAGGTCATTCCCCTCATCAGGCTTTTGCAGAAGAAGCTGGAGACATTGAAGGAGGAGCTAACACGGAGCGATTCCGCTAGGCATGTGGGACTTGTGGATGGAGCCCTTAATTCGCTTAACAAGGATTCACGGGTGGTCAATCTGTTGAAATCAGAGCACTACATTTTGGCCACCGTGCTCGATCCTAGATTTAAAGCCTACCTTGGATCTCTCTTTCCGGCAGACACAAGTCTGCTGGGGTTGAAAGACCTGCTGGTGACAAAATTGTCAAGTCAAGCGGAACGCGACCTGTCAACATCTCCTCCTTCACATTCTCCCGCAACTGGGGGTGCGAGGAAAAGGCTCAGAATTCCGAGCCCACCCGCTGGCGGTGATGCAGGGCAGTCTGGAGCGACTGCTGATGCTGACATCTGGTCCGGACTGAAGGACCTGACAACGATTACGGACATGTCGTCTACTGTCACTGCATATGATTCTCTCAACATTGATAGAATGGTGGAGGATTATATGAGTGACCGCATCCAAGTAGGCACGTCACACAGTCCGTACTTATACTGGCAGGAAAAAGAGGCAATTTGGAGGCCCTTGCACAAACTGGCTTTATTCTACCTAAGTTGCCCTCCCACAAGTGTGTACTCCGAAAGAGTGTTTAGTGCCGCCGCTCACCTTGTCAGCAATCGGCGTACGAGGTTACATCCAGAAAATGTGGAGAAGATGATGTTCATTAAAATGAATTATAATCAATTCCTCCGCGGAGACATTGACCAGCAGCAATTGCCTCCACAAAGTACACAGGGAGCTGAGATGGTGGATTCCAGTGGGGACGAATTGATAATCTGTGAGGAGGGGGATGTACACGGTGATATATCGGAGGGTGATGATGAGGTGGACATCTTGCCTCTGTAGAGCCAGTTTGTGCAAGGAGAGATTAATTGCTTCTTTTTTGGGGGGGGTCCAAACCAACCCGTCATATCAGTCACAGTCGTGTGGCAGACCCTGTCACTGAAATGATGGGTTGGTTAAAGTGTGCATGTCCTGTTTTGTTTATACAACATAAGGGTGGGTGGGAGGGCCCAAGGACAATTCCATCTTGCACCTCTTTTTTCTTTTCTTTTTCTTTGCATCATGTGCTGATTGGGGAGGGTTTTTTGGAAGGGACATCCTGCGTGACACTGCAGTGCCACTCCTAAATGGGCCCGGTGTTTGTGTCGGCCACTAGGGTCGCTAATCTTACTCACACAGTCAGCTACCTCATTGCGCCTCTTTTTTTCTTTGCGTCATGTGCTGTTTGGGGAGGGTTTTTTGGAAGGGACATCCTGCGTGACACTGCAGTGCCACTCCTAGATGGGCCCGGTGTTTGTGTCGGCCACTAGGGTCGCTAATCTTACTCACACAGCTACCTCATTGCGCCTCTTTTTTTCTTTGCGTCATGTGCTGTTTGGGGAGGGTTTTTTGGAAGGGACATCCTGCGTGACACTGCAGTGCCACTCCTAGATGGGCCCGGTGTTTGTGTCGGCCACTAGGGTCGCTAATCTTACTCACACAGCTACCTCATTGCGCCTCTTTTTTTCTTTGCGTCATGTGCTGTTTGGGGAGGGTTTTTTGGAAGGGACATCCTGCGTGACACTGCAGTGCCACTCCTAGATGGGCCCGGTGTTTGTGTCGGCCACTAGGGTCGCTTATCTTACTCACACAGCGACCTCGGTGCAAATTTTAGGACTAAAAATAATATTGTGAGGTGTGAGGTATTCAGAATAGACTGAAAATGAGTGTAAATTATGGTTTTTGAGGTTAATAATACTTTGGGATCAAAATGACCCCCAAATTCTATGATTTAAGCTGTTTTTTAGTGTTTTTGGAAAAAAACACCCGAATCCAAAACACACCCGAATCCGACAAAAAAAATTCGGTGAGGTTTTGCCAAAACGCGTTCGAACCCAAAACACGGCCGCGGAACCGAACCCAAAACCAAAACACAAAACCCGAAAAATTTCAGGCGCTCATCTCTATTCACAATGTTTGTGTTTCTTCAGTATGCCAGTTCTTTAAGGGGATCTTTAACACACTGCAGGATTTTGAAAGAAGTAATGTCATCAGTTTAATTATGTCACATTATTTGAATATAGCACATTCATTCTTACATAAAGTGACACTAACCCTCAACTAATGAGCCAGTTATGACTGTTAATTTGCATATGATTAACTTATTCAATAATCTGATACTGTTTTAGGTAACATCTTGCAATTTTCACTGATTTTATGGTGTTTAATGAATCTAATCCTAATGCAATTAAATGCATTTTGAGTATAATATTCTGTAATAGTAAAGCTTGTAATAATGCCATCTGGTGGCCATCTAGAAATAAAAAAAAAAGAAATAATTTGCACATAGAGCACAGTTGTGAGTAAAAATTAGAATATGTTAAATGAATAAAGTTAATTTTAACTTACTAACCACAACAATAACTGACAGTAGAGCATACTATTATTGTTCGAATTTTACCTGATTACACTGAGGATCTCAAGGTGGAAATAAATGACATACACTGTAGTAACAGAAAAAAAGATGTCTGCCCTGTCCAAGTGATCTTACAATATGAAAGGTGCAGGGATCAATTGATGCATTAAGTACTGTAGGTAATAACTTGTAGTTTTACTTAGGGTAATTGTGTGTGGGAGATGCGGTTACTATACCGCTAGTCGGGATCCTGGAGGTCACAATGCCGATGCCGGAATCCGGACTAGCGGTGAAATGCCGCCACTGGAATCCCGATGCCACAGGCTTTTCTCCCTCTATGGGTGTCCACAACACCTATAGAGGGAGAATATATCCTGTGGCGAGTGCAGCAAGCCCGCGAGGAGCTTTCGAACGCTTGCCCCGCTGCCGGCATATTGGTGGGCGGGATCCCGCTGTCGGCACACTGACGGCTGGGATCCCGGCTGCCGGTTTTTCATACTGATCCTGTGTATGGCTTCTGCAGGACAAAATGACTATAAGCCACCAACATTATAGTAGCCAGTTGGCCGCTGGCATTCCTATGCAGATTGTGGTAGAGTGGGATGGTTGGAATTAGAAGACAGTGGAAGGTGGAGACAGACATACAATAAAAAGTGAACTAATCATTGTAGAAACGGTCAGCTGCTGGCAACCAGACTTTCCAAAACAAATTCTACTAACATTTGTATGTAATACTCGCACAACATGAGTATGTACTACAGTTTATAAGAAATCAGTGGTGCACGTTGTTATCCCTTTAAGTACTAAAATGGTATCCAATGTAAAACCTGCAGATATGGGGGGTTATTCAGGTTTGTTAGCAAATGTAAAAAAAAAGTAATTGGGCAAACCCATGAAGCACTGCACTGTGCTGAGGCGATACAAAAGGACGGATACTGACGGAGGTGTGAGCTTTTGTAACCCTCTCTGGGGACTCTCTATAATACATGGCATCGCTGAGACATCATGTATCTCTGAGAGAGGCGGCGATGCAGGCTGTCTCATATACAGTAGAATGGTAGTATCCCAGCAAGGTCTCCAAACTGCAAGTGTGATTTTAAATGCAGGTTTACCTTTAGAGATCACAAATTTTTACAGACTGCTCAAATCATATTAAAAACTAACTACATGCTTAACCCCCATTTACTAACCCTCACCCTGTCAGTTTTATTTGATCCAGAAAATAGTGGTCTAATAGTAGCTGGCATGTTCTTTATATTAATTAAATCCAATTGTACATAGTGCTGGCAAAAGAAGTAACAGGGGGGGTAATTCCAAGTTGATCGCAGCAGGATTTTTGTTAGCAGTTGGGCAAAACCATGGGGGTCATTCCGAGTTGTTCGCTCGCTAGCAGATTTTAGCAGCATTGCACACGCTAGGCCGCCGCCCTCTGGGAGTGTATCTTAGCTTAGCAGAATTGCGAACGAAAGATTAGCAGAATTGCGAATAGAAATTTCTTAGCAGTTTCTGAGTAGCTCCAGACCTACTCACAGATTGCGATCAGCTCAGGCCGTTTCGTTCCTGGTTTGACGTCACAAACACGCCCTGCGTTCGGCAAGCCACTCCCCCGTTTCTCCAGACACTCCCGCGTTTTCCCCTGACACGCCTGCGTTTTTCCACACACTCCCATAAAACGGCCAGTTTCTGCCCAGAAACACCCACTTCCTGTCAATCACACTCTAGAGATGAGCGCCGGAAATTTTTCGGGTTTTGTGTTTTGGTTTTGGGTTCGGTTCCGCGGCCGTGTTTTGGGTTCGACCGCGTTTTGGCAAAACCTCACCGAATTTTTTTTGTCGGATTCGGGTGTGTTTTGGATTCGGGTGTTTTTTTCAAAAAACCCTAAAAAACAGCTTAAATCATAGAATTTGGGGGTAATTTTGATCCCAAAGTATTATTAACCTCAAAAAACATAATTTACACTCATTTTCAGCCTATTCTAAACACATCACACCTCACAATATTATTTTTAGTCCTAAAATTTGCACCGAGGTCGCTGTGTGAGTAAGATAAGCGACCCTAGTGGCCGACACAAACACCGGGCCCATCTAGGAGTGGCACTGCAGTGTCACGCAGGATGTCCCTTCCAAAAAACCCTCCCCAAACAGCACATGACGCAAAGAAAAAAAGAGGCGCAATGAGGTAGCTGTGTGAGTAAGATTAGCGACCCTAGTGGCCGACACAAACACCGGGCCCATCTAGGAGTGGCACTGCAGTGTCACGCAGGATGTCCCTTCCAAAAAACCCTCCCCAAACAGCACATGACGCAAAGAAAAAAAGAGGCGCAATGAGGTAGCTGACTGTGTGAGTAAGATTAGCGACCCTAGTGGCCGACACAAACACCGGGCACATCTAGGAGTGGCACTGCAGTGTCACGCAGGATGTCCCTTCCAAAAAACCCTCCCCAAACAGCACATGACGCAAAGAAAAAAAGAGGCGCAATGAGGTAGCTGACTGTGTGAGTAAGATTAGCGACCCTAGTGGCCGACACAAACACCGGGCCCATCTAGGAGTGGCACTGCAGTGTCACGCAGGATGTCCCTTCCAAAAAACCCTCCCCAATCAGCACATGATGCAAAGAAAAAGAAAAGAAAAAAGAGGTGCAAGATGGAATTATCCTTGGGCCCTCCCACCCACCCTTATGTTGTATAAACAAAACAGGACATGCACACTTTAACCAACCCATCATTTCAGTGACAGGGTCTGCCACACGACTGTGACTGATATGACGGGTTGGTTTGGACCCCCCCCAAAAAAGAAGCAATTAATCTCTCCTTGCACAAACTGGCTCTACAGAGGCAAGATGTCCACCTCATCTTCACCCTCCGATATATCACCGTGTACATCCCCCTCCTCACAGATTATCAATTCGTCCCCACTGGAATCCACCATCTCAGCTCCCTGTGTACTTTGTGGAGGCAATTGCTGCTGGTCAATGTCTCCGCGGAGGAATTGATTATAATTCATTTTAATGAACATCATCTTCTCCACATTTTCTGGATGTAACCTCGTACGCCGATTGCTGACAAGGTGAGCGGCGGCACTAAACACTCTTTCGGAGTACACACTTGTGGGAGGGCAACTTAGGTAGAATAAAGCCAGTTTGTGCAAGGGCCTCCAAATTGCCTCTTTTTCCTGCCAGTATAAGTACGGACTGTGTGACGTGCCTACTTGGATGCGGTCACTCATATAATCCTCCACCATTCTATCAATGTTGAGAGAATCATATGCAGTGACAGTAGACGACATGTCCGTAATCGTTGTCAGGTCCTTCAGTCCGGACCAGATGTCAGCATCAGCAGTCGCTCCAGACTGCCCTGCATCACCGCCAGCGGGTGGGCTCGGAATTCTGAGCCTTTTCCTCGCACCCCCAGTTGCGGGAGAATGTGAAGGAGGAGATGTTGACAGGTCGCGTTCCGCTTGACTTGACAATTTTGTCACCAGCAGGTCTTTCAACCCCAGCAGACCTGTGTCTGCCGGAAAGAGAGATCCAAGGTAGGCTTTAAATCTAGGATCGAGCACGGTGTCCAAAATGTAGTGCTCTGATTTCAACAGATTGACCACCCGTGAATCCTTGTTAAGCGAATTAAGGGCTGCATCCACAAGTCCCACATGCCTAGCGGAATCGCTCCGTGTTAGCTCCTTCTTCAATGCCTCCAGCTTCTTCTGCAAAAGCCTGATGAGGGGAATGACCTGACTCAGGCTGGCAGTGTCTGAACTGACTTCACGTGTGGCAAGTTCAAAGGGCATCAGAACCTTGCACAACGTTGAAATCATTCTCCACTGCACTTGAGACAGGTGCATTCCATCTCCTATATCGTGCTCAATTGTATAGGCTTGAATGGCCTTTTGCTGCTCCTCCAACCTCTGAAGCATATAGAGGGTTGAATTCCACCTCGTTACCACTTCTTGCTTCAGATGATGGCAGGGCAGGTTCAGTAGTTTTTGGTGGTGCTCCAGTCTTCTGTACGTGGTGCCTGTACGCCGAAAGTGTCCCGCAATTTTTCTGGCCACCGACAGCATCTCTTGCACGCCCCTGTCGTTTTTTAAAAAATTCTGCACCACCAAATTCAAGGTATGTGCAAAACATGGGACGTGCTGGAATTTGCCCATATTTAATGCACACACAATATTGCTGGCGTTGTCCGATGCCACAAATCCACAGGAGAGTCCAATTGGGGTAAGCCATTCCGCGATGATCTTCCTCAGTTGCCGTAAGAGGTTTTCAGCTGTGTGCGTATTCTGGAAAGCGGTGATACAAAGCGTAGCCTGCCTAGGAAAGAGTTGGCGTTTGCGAGATGCTGCTACTGGTGCCGCCGCTGCTGTTCTTGCGGCGGGAGTCCATACATCTACCCAGTGGGCTGTCACAGTCATATAGTCCTGACCCTGCCCTGCTCCACTTGTCCACATGTCCGTGGTTAAGTGGACATTGGGTACAACTGCATTTTTTAGGACACTGGTGAGTCTTTTTCTGACGTCCGTGTACATTCTCGGTATCGCCTGCCTAGAGAAGTGGAACCTAGATGGTATTTGGTAACGGGGGCACACTGCCTCAATAAATTGTCTAGTTCCCTGTGAACTAACGGCGGATACCGGACGCACGTCTAACACCAACATAGTTGTCAAGGACTCAGTTATCCGCTTTGCAGTAGGATGACTGCTGTGATATTTCATCTTCCTCGCAAAGGACTGTTGAACAGTCAATTGCTTACTGGAAGTAGTACAAGTGGGCTTACGACTTCCCCTCTGGGATGACCATCGACTCCCAGCGGCAACAACAGCAGCGCCAGCAGCAGTAGGCGTTACACGCAAGGATGCATCGGAGGAATCCCAGGCAGGAAAGGACTCGTCAGACTTGCCAGTGACATGGCCTGCAGGACTATTGGCATTCCTGGGGAAGGAGGAAATTGACACTGAGGGAGTTGGTGGGGTGGTTTGCGTGAGCTTGGTTACAAGAGGAAGGGATTTACTGGTCAGTGGACTGCTTCCGCTGTCACCCAAAGTTTTTGAACTTGTCACTGACTTATTATGAATGCGCTGCAGGTGACGTATAAGGGAGGATGTTCCGAGGTGGTTAACGTCCTTACCCCTACTTATTACAGCTTGACAAAGGGAACACACGGCTTGACACCTGTTGTCCGCATTTCTGGTGAAATACCTCCACACCGAAGAGCTGATTTTTTTGGTATTTTCACCTGGCATGTCAACGGCCATATTCCTCCCACGGACAACAGGTGTCTCCCCGGGTGCCTGACTTAAACAAACCACCTCACCATCAGAATCCTCCTGGTCAATTTCCTCCCCAGCGCCAGCAACACCCATATCCTCCTCATCCTGGTGTACTTCAACACTGACATCTTCAATCTGACTATCAGGAACTGGACTGCGGGTGCTCCTTCCAGCACTTGCAGGGGGCATGCAAATAGTGGAAGGCGCATGCTCTTCACGTCCAGTGTTGGGAAGGTCAGGCATCGCAAACGACACAATTGGACTCTCCTTGTGGATTTGGGATTTCAAAGAACGCACAGTTCTTTGCGGTGCTTTTGCCAGCTTGAGTCTTTTCAGTTTTCTAGCGAGAGGCTGAGTGCTTCCATCCTCATGTGAAGCTGAACCACTAGCCATGAACATAGGCCAGGGCCTCAGCCGTTCCTTGCCACTCCGTGTGGTAAATGGCATATTGGCAAGTTTACGCTTCTCCTCCGACAATTTTATTTTAGGTTTTGGAGTCCTTTTTTTTCTGATATTTGGTGTTTTGGATTTGACATGCTCTGTACTATGACATTGGGCATCGGCCTTGGCAGACGACGTTGCTGGCATTTCATCGTCTCGGCCATGACTAGTGGCAGCAGCTTCAGCACGAGGTGGAAGTGGATCTTGATCTTTCCCTAATTTTGGAACCTCAACTTTTTTGTTCTCCATATTTTATAGGCAGAACTAAAAGGCACCTCAGGTAAACAATGGAGATGGATGGATTGGATACTAGTATACAATTATGGACGGACTGCCACGGTTAGGTGGTATAAAAAAACCACGGTTAGGTGGTATATATTATAATAATAATACAATTATGGATGGACGGACTGCCTGCCGACTGCCGACACAGAGGTAGCCACAGCCGTGAACTACCGCACTGTACACTGGTTGATAAAGAGATAGTAGTATACTCGTAACAACTAGTATGACACTATGACGACGGTATAAAGAATGGAAAAAAAACCACGGTTAGGTGGTATATATTATAATAATAATACAATTATGGATGGACGGACTGCCTGCCGACTGCCGACACAGAGGTAGCCACAGCCGTGAACTACCGCACTGTACACTGGTTGATAAAGAGATAGTAGTATACTCGTAACAACTAGTATGACACTATGACGACGGTATAAAGAATGAAAAAAAAACCACGGTTAGGTGGTATATATTATAATAATAATACAATTATGGATGGACGGACTGCCTGCCGACTGCCGACACAGAGGTAGCCACAGCCGTGAACTACCGCACTGTACACTGGTTGATAAAGAGATAGTAGTATACTCGTAACAATTAGGATGACACTATGACGGTATAAAGAATGAAAAAAAAACCACGGTTAGGTGGTAGGTATATAATAATAAATAATACAATTCTGGTCGGACGGACTGCCTGCCGTGTGCCGACACAGAGGTAGCCACAGCCGTGAACTACCGCACTGTACACTGGTTGATAAAGAGATAGTAGTATACTCGTAACAATTAGGATGACACTATGACGGTATAAAGAATGAAAAAAAAAACCACGGTTAGGTGGTAGGTATATAATAATAAATAATACAATTCTGGTCGGACGGACTGCCTGCCGTGTGCCGACACAGAGGTAGCCACAGCCGTGAACTACCGCACTGTACACTGGTTGATAAAGAGATAGTAGTATACTCGTAACAATTAGGATGACACTATGACGGTATAAAGAATGAAAAAAAAAACCACGGTTAGGTGGTAGGTATATAATAATAAATAATACAATTCTGGTCGGACGGACTGCCTGCCGTGTGCCGACACAGAGGTAGCCACAGCCGTGAACTACCGCACTGTACACTGGTTGATAAAGAGATAGTAGTATACTCGTAACAATTAGGATGACACTATGACGGTATAAAGAATGAAAAAAAAAACCACGGTTAGGTGGTAGGTATATAATAATAAATAATACAATTCTGGTCGGACGGACTGCCTGCCGTGTGCCGACACAGAGGTAGCCACAGCCGTGAACTACCGCACTGTACACTGGTTGATAAAGAGATAGTAGTATACTCGTAACAATTAGGATGACACTATGACGGTATAAAGAATGAAAAAAAAAACCACGGTTAGGTGGTAGGTATATAATAATAAATAATACAATTCTGGTCGGACGGACTGCCTGCCGTGTGCCGACACAGAGGTAGCCACAGCCGTGAACTACCGCACTGTACACTGGTTGATAAAGAGATAGTAGTATACTCGTAACAATTAGGATGACACTATGACGGTATAAAGAATGAAAAAAAAACCACGGTTAGGTGGTAGGTATATAATAATAAATAATACAATTCTGGTCGGACGGACTGCCTGCCGTGTGCCGACACAGAGGTAGCCACAGCCGTGAACTACCGCACTGTACACTGGTTGATAAAGAGATAGTAGTATACTCGTAACAATTAGGATGACACTATGACGGTATAAAGAATGAAAAAAAAACCACGGTTAGGTGGTAGGTATATAATAATAAATAATACAATTCTGGTCGGACGGACTGCCTGCCGTGTGCCGACACAGAGGTAGCCACAGCCGTGAACTACCGCACTGTACACTGGTTGATAAAGAGATAGTAGTATACTCGTAACAATTAGGATGACACTATGACGGTATAAAGAATGAAAAAAAAAACCACGGTTAGGTGGTAGGTATATAATAATAAATAATACAATTCTGGTCGGACGGACTGCCTGCCGTGTGCCGACACAGAGGTAGCCACAGCCGTGAACTACCGCACTGTACACTGGTTGATAAAGAGATAGTAGTATACTCGTAACAATTAGGATGACACTATGACGGTATAAAGAATGAAAAAAAAAACCACGGTTAGGTGGTAGGTATATAATAATAAATAATACAATTCTGGTCGGACGGACTGCCTGCCGTGTGCCGACACAGAGGTAGCCACAGCCGTGAACTACCGCACTGTACACTGGTTGATAAAGAGATAGTAGTATACTCGTAACAATTAGGATGACACTATGACGGTATAAAGAATGAAAAAAAAACCACGGTTAGGTGGTAGGTATATAATAATAAATAATACAATTCTGGTCGGACGGACTGCCTGCCGTGTGCCGACACAGAGGTAGCCACAGCCGTGAACTACCGCACTGTACTGTGTCTGCTGCTAATATAGACTGGTTGATATTTAAAGAGATATTAGTAGTATACAACAATACTATACTGGTGGTCAGGCACTGGTCACCACTCCTGCAGCAAAAGTGTGCACTGTTAATTAATATAATTGTACTCCTGGCTCCTGCTAACAACCTGCAGTGCTCCCCAGTCTCCCCCACAATTAATTATAAGCTTTTAATTTATACATTGATGACTGTGCAGCACACTGGGCTGAGCTGAGTGCACACAGACTGAGTCACACTGTGTGACTGACTGTGCTGTGTATCGTTTTTTTTTTCAGGCAGAGAACGGATATAGCAGAGAGAAGTGAACGGATATATTATATTAAATAAAAGTTAACTAGCAACTGCACTGGTCACTGACTGTGGTAAACTAACTCTGTCTGCGACTCTGCACAATCTCTCTCTCTCTATCTAATCTATCTCTATTCTAATGGAGAGGACGCCAGACACGTCCTCTCCCTATCAATCTCAATGCACGAGTGAAAATGGCGGCGACGCGCGGCTCCTTATATAGAATCCGAGTCTCGCGATAGAATCCGAGCCTCGCGAGAATCCGACAGCGTCATGATGACGTTCGGGCGCGCTCGGGTTAACCGAGCAAGGCGGGAAGATCCGAGTCGCTCGGACCCGTGAAAAAAAACATGAAGTTCGGGCGGGTTCGGATTCCGAGGAACCGAACCCGCTCATCTCTATCACACTCCTATCACTTCAACGATGAAAAATCTTCGTTTGGACGTGAGTAAATTTACTAAGTTTTGAGCTAAAATACTAACCGTATGCGCACTGCGTACCATGCACATGCGCATTTTTGCCTTAATCGCTCCGTTGCGAAAATCGGCAACGAGCGAACAACTCGGAATGACCCTCCATGTGCACTGCAGGGGGGGCAGATATAACATGTGCAAAGAGCGTTAGATTTGGGTGTGGTGTGTTCAATCTGCAATCTCATTTGCAGTGTAAAAATAAAGCAGCCAGTATTTACCCTGCACAGAAATAAAATAACCCACCCAAATCTAACTCTTTCTGCACATGTTATATCTGCCTCCTCTGCAGTGCACATGCTTTTGCCCAATTGCTAACAAAATTCCTGCTGCGATCAACTTGGAATTATCCCCAGGGGGCCTAATTCTGAGTTGATCGCAGCATCAAATTTGTTAGCAGTTGGGCATTACCATGTGCACTGCAGGAGGAGCAGATATAACGTGCAGAGAGAGTTAGATTTGGGTGTGGCGTGTTCAAACTGAAATCTAAATTGCAGTGTAATAATAAAGCAGCCAGTATTTACCCTGCACAGAAACAAAATAACCCACTCAAATCTTACTCTCTCTGCAAATGTTATACCTGCCCCCCCTGCAGTGCACATGGTTTTGCCCAATTGCTAAAAAACTTGCTGCTGCGATCAACTCAGAATTACCCCCAGGGGCGGTTACAGGGGTAGACGTTATTGTCACGGCCAGTGCGACTATGTACGCATTGGCTGTGCAGCAATATGCAAATTCCACAAGAGGCATCTTGTGTAAATAGATGCCACCTTCCAGCTTCTTTGATCAGCATCGGATCATCTGCATGAACATTGCCCATGGGTCCAGTGTTAGTCTACGGGGGCGATTTAATTGTTTTACGCTGTGGCTACCACTTGATGTTGCCCCACGAAGCAATTCAATTGTTGCTGCATTGGGATGTGAATAGCTGCTGGGGTTATCATTTCAACGGAGTTTGGGTGCACAAAGCAGTACGTTAGATATGTTTAGCTGCTTTGCATGGCTAAACCCGGTATTCTGGGCATGCACACAAGGCACTCGCGCCTTATGGGACACACACACACACACACACACACACACACACACACACACACACAACTGAATTGCACTAATGAGCACTCATTATGTACACAAAACAATAAAAAAATCTTACTGTAAATTGGTTCTACCAAATATAATTATGTGAAATAAATTATAACAGTGCATATATTTGGTATCCCTCTATGTGAGAAGTCTAACTATATAAACATTTTTAAAA
The DNA here is from genome assembly GCF_028390025.1 of Pseudophryne corroboree. Lineage (NCBI taxonomy): Eukaryota > Metazoa > Chordata > Amphibia > Anura > Myobatrachidae > Pseudophryne > Pseudophryne corroboree. The sequence continues at coordinate 406,691,880 of NC_086445.1, read as the reverse complement.
TTGTGATCTTAATAAATGGATAATGTAGAAAATGTAATGGTGATTTTCAATGACCCATTTGCATTGAGGGTAGGCAAAATTGGGTCTGGTCAATGAGGTACGAAATACCTTTGGTCAATAAAGGGTTATAATCGTAAGATATTATTATTATTATTATTATTATTATTATTAGTAGTAGTAGTAGTAGTAGTAGTAGTAGTAGTAGTAACAACAACAACAACAACAACAGGATATCACCCAAGTGTAAAGAAAGTGTCATAACCACTAACTTTGTGTTTAAAACACTGCAGCAGTTTAAAAAAAAACCCAGAAATTCACGGAGGCAAATTGCATGAAGGATTGCTACAAATTGGTCCGTCCATGTCACTACACTAAAAGAAAGAGATTATTTGTTCAAATAAGGTAGTGGTAAGAATTCAGTTGACTTCTGAAAGAGATAAAAATCACATGCCTGGGCTGCTGGATAAGGTCTGCTTTCTTCATCTTAGACCATTAGGAAACAAGTATATCATTGTAATGTATGATGTGAGTGGGAGTCCGCAAATGGCAGATTGCACAGGAAACAAAGATGGGGTAATCATTTAGTGCAACCCTACACTAAGACAGGTGCCAGTCTTGGATACTTAATTGACTTCATTTGTTACTTATACCTGCAAATCACACTGTTATCATCATTAAACAAGCAATAGAAACCAAAGTTTTGTCACTGCCTCAGATAACAGAGCAAGTTACCAAATGTTCCAGCCATA